>NC_084563.2:25419598-25514598 GCF_033978685.3 Nerophis lumbriciformis | reverse complement strand
AGATTTCCCTGAATTTTCAAACACATGTAAGTATTAACGAAATATTTTACACAAATTGATAGCAAATTTATTTTATTATAAAGCAGCATTGATCATCTAATGGAAGATAAGTTGGTCCACAATACTCTAACTATAATGAATAGAAAGATTGATCATCACAATAAGCGCCATTAGTAATAACATCATTTTTGTTAAGTGTCATTATCGTCATCATCCATAAGCATCATTATCAATAAGATTCATCGTCAATTACCGTATTTTTCAGAGTGTAAGTCGCTCCGGAGTATATGTCGCACCGGCCAAAAATGCATAATAAAGAAGGAAAAATATATAAATACATCGCACTAGAGTATAAGTCGCATTTTTGGGGGAAATGTATTTGATAAAAGCCAACAGCAAGAATAGACATTTGAAAGGCAATTTAAAATAAATAAAGAATAGTGAACAACAGGCTGAATAAGTGTACGTTATATGAGGCATAAATAACCAACTGAGAACGTGCCTGGTATGTTAACGTAACATATTATGGTAAGAGTCATTCAAATAACTATAACATATAGAACATGCTATACGTTTACCAAACAATCTGTCACTCCCGATCGCTAAATCCCATGAAATCTTCCTCCCCGGTGTCGCTCCTGGTATGCGCCGCTAGCGTCCTTTCTTTCTGCTGCTCGATCGCAGTTTTCTGCAGCATATTTAACTACGTCCAGCTTGAAATCTGCAGTATATGATTTCCTTTTCGGTGCCATTTTAGTTCAGCCCTTCTCAGTTTTTATAAGTTACCGCCAATGTTGATGTGATCCATTTTAATAGCTCTGGCAGTAGCGTATAGCATATAGCAGTTAGCATATCATGGCCCACAATGCACTTCTGCCATGGCCCGCCCCAACCAAATTCTTATTGGTTGGCATGTGAGTGACGATTGCTGACGTGTGTGTGACGATGGCTGCCATTTGCTTCGTCGCTCACGTGAATGAGATAAATAATATATATAATTTATAAAAGCAAGAGAACATTAAAGTCAGTTTGCAGAAGGAAAATAATTTACATAGTCTAGTTCAGCTTGAAGGTGATTTACAGTGTATTTACAACAGGATTGTTACCACACATCAGTGTAAGGATGACAGGGTTTCCCCTAGATATGTGGGGCTGGGGGCGTGGCTTGGGGTGTGGTTATATATATAAAGTTAAAGTACCAATGATTGTCACACACACACTAGGTGTGGTGAAATTTGTCCTCTGCATTTGACCCATCACCCTCGATCACCCCCTGGAAGGTGAGGGGAGCAGTGGGCAGCAGCGGTGCCGCGCCCGGGAATCATTTTTGGTGATTTAACCCCCAGTTCCAACCTTTGATGCTGAGTGCCAAGCAGGGAGGTAATGGCTCCCATTTGTATAGTCTTTGGTATGACTTGGTCGGGGTTTGAACTCACAACCTACCCATCTCAGGGTGGACACTAACCACTAGGCCACTAGGCCATATTGATTTGCAATGATGCTTATATTTTCTTTAAAACAACAAATGTTTTATGTATGTTTAAAGACAAATGTGTTATTAATTACTAATAACATATATATTTCAATATTATCAGAATCAGATTTATTGGCCAAGAATGTTTTTGATAGACTGTGCTCTCTTTGTTCAATGTCATTTTAATTATTGCTGCATATTGTAAATAAACAAATAGGGAAATCTGAGCCGGGACAGTTTATAAATAAGCTGGTTACCCGTTTTCTCGGTCATATTAAGTAGGGCTGGATGATAATTGCTGTGTGTGTGTGTGTGTGTGTGTGTGTGTGTGTGTGTGTGTGTGTGTGTGTGTGTGTATGATTGTTTGTACATTGATGTTACATCCACGATGTCGTTCACAACAACACAAGGGGATGAGATGTGTTGTGTGTGTATGATTGTTTGTACATTGATGTTACATCCATGATGTCCTTCACAACAACACAAACAGATGAGATGTGTTGTGTGTGTATGATTGTTTGTACATTGATGTTACATCCATGATGTCGTTCACAACAAAACAACAGATGAGATGTGTTGTGTGTGTATGATTGTGCGTACATTGATGTTACATCCATGATGTCGTTCACAACAACACAAACAGATGAGATGTGTTGTGGGAGTGATATGATTGTGTGTACATTGATGTTATATCCATGATGTCGTTCACAACAACACAAACAGATGAGATGTGTTGTGCGTGTATGATTGTGTGTACATTGATGTTACATCCATGATGTCGTTCACAACAACACAACAGATGAGATGTGTTGTGTGTGTATGATTGTGTGTACATTGATGTTACATCCATGATGTCGTTCACAACAACACAACAGATGAGATGTGTTGTGTGTGTATGATTGTGTGTACATTGATGTTACATACATGATGTCATTCACAACAACCCAACAGATGAGATGTGTTGTGTGTGTATGGATTGTTCTTGCTAGCTTTAGCTTCCTAGTTTAGTCGCTGTTTCAAGGGGCCGTTTCTACATTGTTTAGTTTAGCACGGGCCGGTTGAGTGTGTTGGGGATAAATGAGCGCTACCAGACACATTATTTTCCAAACCAGTATTTCTTCTCATCACAATGACAACATTTCATTAACATGTATGTCAATTTCACTGATTTTCTGCGTTTAATAGCGGATTATGTTTCATTGGCAAATTATGTGACTTCGTCCGCAGTTACATGTGCGTGGAAATCATGCTTTACTTTTTTGTGGAGTTTAGTAATGATTAATTTGGCATACTAACGTGTCAAAAAAAGGTAGCAACCATGGTGACATCCCACACTTCTAATAGACGTGCTCTTTTTTTCCACTCACTTGCTCCTCGTCTCTTTTACCGTCAACAGTTCCGGAATTTGCATGCACGTTGCGCAGCACATTAATTGTTTGTTTTTTTTTATTTTGGGACGGCCTGGCTTTGTTGTTAGAGTAGCCATGCCAGCAACTTGAGGGTTCCAGGTTCAATCCTCGCTTCCGCTATCTGAGTCACTGCTGTTGTGTCCTTGGGCAAGACACTTTACCCACCTGCTCCCAGTGCCACCCACATCGGTTTAAGTGTAATTTAAATATGTAGATAATGGGTTTCACTATGTAAAGCGCTTTGAGTCTCTCGAGAAAAGCAATATAGAGAAATAATTCACTTCAATTATTATATTTTCATGATAGTAAGAAGCCATGATCGAAATTGAAATTAAAATTTGATTAATTGTCCAGCTCTACTTTAAAGTGACGTCTTTCGAATGAGAATGTCTTGTTCAACAAAAAAAGAACAAGAAGCATTAACATCATCTTATCTTACTGGATAGATGCTAGGGCTGGGCGATTACATGATTGTGATACATTTCTGGTCAATCACGGTGATCAGCTGTGCACAAACATAAACTCAATCTAACATGAGAGAACAGCCAATCAGAGTCAAACTTTTACTGCCCAACATTCGTTTACAAGTTATGCAGAATAAACAGAATGACTAAACTTGGAGCTTAACATGTAGCTGAGGGCAGCAAAATAAATGTCAGCATGTGGGTCCATGGTCACATTTGTCTACTAGCAGGTGAGAGATGCATGAATTATAATCTACAATTGACTTTTAGTAAGTTTGGGACCAAACTTGTTGACACACAGAAGTGTGTCAACAATAGCAGCATAAGCTAGTATTAGCTCACTGCTATTAATGCGCCAAATAGTCTGTCTGCCTTGGCGCTTATAATAACAATATCACTCATATTTGGTTCATTTTCAGGTCACGACATGTAAATGGAGTATTGTTGGTGCTTTTTGGATGTTTTTAGAGAGTATAATGAGAGGACCCTGCATTTGTTAACTAAATTGTTAGATATTTATTTACCATTTAGAATGCATACAAAATAAAAACATATGTTTTCTTGTCTTACATAAGGATTGTGAATGATAAACAGCACATCTCTTTACAATTGTTACGAATTTCCAGTATGACTGATCTAATAAAATGATCAAAGTGCAGAAGCGTTCCTCCAGTGACGTAGAATCTACGGAAATTACCAAAAGTTTTCGGAGCAGAATATTCAAAATGGCCGACTGAATTTGTGGCATTTTAGACTGTATTTTCACATACTTTATGGATTGTAAATACAATTGGTTATGGTTTACTGGATACAATGAAACACAATTAAGCGTATAAAGTCAACTTGTTTTTACACTGTACTACTTTCTTTCTTTCTTTTAGTTTATTTCGAACATGGACACACTTACAGTATAATACATCACACAATTTCATATAATTTCACTTTACATCATGTCCGAAAAGGAGTAGGAAGAAGCAAAGTTTATTTAATCCTACCGCTTTCCCACTTCAGAGCGTTTACAAATATATAGAATCATTTACTGACCTTTTTTTTAAATAAAATAACATCTGTGAATTAGTATACACAACAGTTTTGTAATATGTAATTAATTAATTCAGTCATTATCAACATACTGAGATGAAGAATATCTTATTTTCAATAAGGTTGAAAGTATTTATCATAATTCTTCTTCTTTGTACTTTGTAAGCACTATTATTTTGAACAACCTCTTGAACTGGATCATATCAGTACAATGTTTAACTTCTTTACTCAATCCATTCCATCATTTAATTCCACATACTGATATGCTAAAGGTTCTCAGTGTTGTCCGTGCATATAAATGTTTTAAATTATTTTTTCCTCTAAAGTTATATTTCTCCTCTTTAGTTGAGAAGAATTGTTGTACATTCTTTGGTAGCAGGTTGTAGTTTGCTTTGTACACAATTTTAGCTGTTTGCAATTTTACCAAATCACCGAACTTTAATATTTTTGACTCAATAAATAAAGGATTTGTATGTTCTCTATATCCAACATTATGTATTATTCTAACTGATCTTTTTTGTAACACGGTTAGCAAATGTAGCGCACATTTGTAGTTATTTCCCCATATTTCTACCAATAACTCAGATATGGTAACACTAGCGAGCAGTAGAGAATATGAAGTGATTTTTGGCCCAGGACGTATTTTGCTTTATTCATTATTGAAATGTTTTTTGCCACCTTTTGTTGTATGTTTTGTATATGAGATTTCCAGTTCATTTGATCATCTATTAATACTCCCAAAAATCTTGTTTCTTTTACCCTTTCGATGTCTACTCCGTCTATTTGTATTTGTGTATGATGTTCTTTTCTACTGTTACCAAATAGCATTATTTTAGTTTTACTGAGATTCAAGGATAATCTGTTTTTGTCAAACCATCTTTTTAATTTGTTTATTTCTTCTGTTATTATTTGTATTATCTTATGTGTGTTTAAATGTCTTCATTGGTTAGTCAATAAATGGACAGCTTCTAAGACGATATAGTTTGGCCACCAATGTTGAAATAACTAATGTATCCTTGTGTGTGCTTTCTTTTACTTAAGCATGTCAACTCAAAGAGTTTATGACATTGTTATGTTAAAGTGGTTTTTCTCATTTAATTCACTTTATTTACTCAGCATGTTAATACAATGTTGAACTAATGTCTAGTTTATTTGTTTTTTTAGAACAGATGTTTTAAAAGTGGCAGGTTGAAAATTAGATTACAAATTGTGATATTGAGATCGGATGATAACAAAAATAATTGTGATCCTTTTACGATATTGCCCAGCCCTACTAGATACTACTATGTACCTGATACACTCTTGATGAGGAAAAGGCAACACAACTGTCTCATTTTATGACATTTAGAGACAATGATTAGATAAAAAAATATGCAAGTTAAACAGTTTCAACCAAATTAATTTCTTACCATCTGAGTTTTGAGCCTGACTTCCACTGACTTGTGACTCTTGACCAGCTGCCACTGTTGAGGATGAACTATCAGACATTGACGGCATGTTGTCACTTTCTGGATCATTGCTGGATTCAGATAAAGAGCCATCTATGACACCGTCCATCTATAAAGAAATAAATCAAACATTTTACTGACGCTAAACTAACTTGTGAATTCTTTATAAAAATTCAGATAAAAACTATTGAAAGATTGAAACAAACAATATAATTATCTACCAAAACATCTCATAAGTATTATCCATAAAATAAACACTTTCTCAATGCTAACAAATTAGAAAAGTGTGCAGTAAAAATAGTGAGCAGATTTTTTTTCATGTTCTAGGCCACAACAAAATGAGAAACAAGTCACAGCATAGATATATACCTGTATATAAAAGAGAGAGAGAGAGAGAGAGAGAGAGAGAGAGAGAGAGAGAGACACACCCACACCCACAACCTTTGCAAACCAGACTTTCAAATCAAGGATGGCAAGGCACGCAGTTGGTAACAGTTTACAAACATTTATTGAAATCCCAAAAAGTGTCAAGAGGTGAACAGGAAGAAACAACACCCACAATCTGTAACAATAATAGAGGCAATATTAGTATTGTATATTATATATAGTACATTTATATTCTAAATACATTTCAAAGTCGCATGCGTTAGATAGGCCTTTATAATTCATCAAAATAAGCATATTAAAAATAATCAAAAGATAAATCATTCATTATATCAAAATACATGTATTCATAATCAAAGGTCAATAATCAAATATGTCAAAGTAAAGAATTAACTAATCAAAACAGATTTAGCAAAATCAATTAGCAGTCACCAGAACTCAAAATAATCACCTCAGTAGATGTTTGATGCATGAGACCGACACTCTTGCTCAGGACAGCAAACCTCCTCTGGCAGTGACAGACAGCCGACTATTAGAAAAATGGCATTTTCCAATTTAAATAGCCCTTAGCCTCGCCCACTAGCTGGGACCAATTTGACAGGGGGAATCAAGAAAACAGTTATTTTGTAAATTACACCATAAATAACCATCACATGTCTAAAAAGTATTCACATAGTACTTTTGCATGTGTAGAGCAGCCATTTTTGTACATAGTATATTCAGCATTAGACAACACAACTTTCAAATGTCCAGTGTCCTTCTGTACCACCCAGCTTTTGAAGATCATGGTTCGACCCAAATTTGGCCTAATTAGTGAATGCAGGTGTGGTCAACTATATAAAGCCCTCAACCCCACTCTGACTATTTTAGTCAGCTGTTCAGAGCCATGGTGAGTGACAGGTAACAATTTGTTTGTTGAGCACATGCTTTTCACTGGCTAACAAGATTGAATGTTTGTATTTTGTCCATGTTGAGCTTCCTAACAAATGTGCACGGTTTGTAAGGAAGTTTAAGGTCAAACAGTGACAGTGTGGGGTCAAACATTATATGTATATAAGACTTAAAGGTATACTAGAGGATGTTGTGGATCATGTTGACTATTGTTCCTCCTAATTGTCAATCATTCTGGTGATGTTACGTGAGGACATATAAAAAAACCCGTTTCCATATGAGTTGGGAAATTGTGTTAGATGTAAATATAAACGGAATACAATGATTTGCAAATCATTTTCAACCCATATTCAGTTGAATATGCTACAAAGACAACATATATGATGTTCAAACTGATCATCATCAAAGGGTTCAGTGAATCTGGAGAAATCACTGCACGTAAGCAGCTAAGCCCGTGACCTTCGATCCCTCAGGCTGTACTGCATCAACAAGCAACATCATTGTGTAAAGGATATCACCACATGGGCTCAGGAACACTTCAGAAACACACTGTCAGTAACTACAGTTGCTTGCGACATCTGTAAGTGCAAGTTAAAACTCTCCTATGCAAGGCGAAAACTGTTTATCAACAACACCCAGAAACGTCGTCGGCTTCGCTGGGCCTGAGCTCATCTAAGATGGACTGATACAAAGTGGAAAAGTGTTCTGTGGCCTGACGAGTCCACATTTCAAATTGTTTTTGGAAACTGTGGACGTCGTGTCCTCCGGACCAAAAAGGAAAAGAACCATCTGGATTGTTATAGGCGCAAAAATGAAAAGCCAGCATGTGTGATGGTATGGGGGTGTATTAGTCCCCAAGACATGGGTAATTTACACATCTGGGAAGGCGCCATTAATGCTGAAAGGTACATACAGGTTTTGGAGCAACATATGTTGCCATCCAAGCAATGTTACCATGGACGCCCCTGCTTATTTCAGCAAGACAATGCCAAGCCACGTGTTACATCAATGTGACTTCATAGTAAAAGAGTGTGGATACTAGACTGGCCTGCCTGTAGTCAAGACCTGTCTCCCATTGAAAATGTGTGGCACATTATGAAGCCTAAAATAGCACAACGGAGACCCCCGGACTGTTGGAACAACTTAAGCTGTATATCAAGCAAGAATGGGAAAGAATTCCACCTGAGAAGCTTAAAAAATGTGTCTCCTCAGTTCCCAAACGTTTACTGAGTGTTGTTAAAAGGAAAGGCCATGTAACACAGTGGTGAACATGCCCTTTCCCAACCATGAAATTCTAAGTTAATTATTATTTGCAAAAAATAAATAGTGTATGATTTTGAACATCAAATATCTTGTCTTTGTAGTGCATTCAAATGAATATGGGTTGAAAAGGGTTTGCAAATCATTGTATTCCGTTTATATTTACATCTAACACAATTTCCCAACTCATATGGAAACGGGGTATATATATATATATATATATATATATATATATATATATATACACCCTATATGATCGCACCAAGGTGATCACAGACAACCATGACAGACAAAAGGAGGAGAACCACATAAGACAGGCGCTCAAAGCCTGCAACTACCCAAACTGGGCCATAAACAAAGGCAAACGAGAGGTCCAGAGGAACAACAAGGAGGAAACAAAGAAGAAAGGTTCTAGGCCTGAGAACCTGGTCACCAAGGTATGGACCCTCCCATATGTCAGGGGGTGTCTCAGAACGCATACAGCGAGCGATGAGGAAACACAGCATCAGCGCACCAGTGAAGCCGCACATCAAGCTTCACCAAATCCTAGTACACCCTAAGGATCAGATCCCCCCTGAGAAAAAGTGTGATGTTCCTTTGCCACAGTCTTGTCTACAGCCATTGCCACATTTTTGGTGTACCCTTTGATCCACGAGAGATTCTTGGTTTGTAAAGTTTTTGTCAGGTAAGATTAGCTTCCTAGCATCGCCTCTGTTGGAGTGCTTTTTGTTGTATTTGGTATATTTTGTTCTTAGCACCTTTTTATCCTCCGTAGTCGGAGCGTTTTGAGTTATTAATATTTTTGTTAGTTAAGAGGTCAGCTTAGATCTGTTTTGATAGCCTGTTTTAATTCTCCCGTTTTGGACCCCTTCCCTTGTCCGAATAAATACCTTTTTTCTGAAATCCTGCATCTGTGTCCAGAGTCCTATTCGGGTCGTGACAGAAATAATGTATCTTTGTGAGTTTTACACGAAACATATGTTGATTTTTTTTAAGGCTTGCAAACACAAAAAATAGTTTTTTACTCAATATGACGGTAATGTTCTTAGAATCCTGAGATAATGCGGGAAAAACAGCAATACAAATGTATTCAACATAACTCCTAAACCAAACACGCAAAATGTCTAATGTCTGAAATAATGTACCTCTGAGTTTTACTAGAAAAATTATCTCATGTATGGTTTGCAAACACAAAAAGTAGTTTTTTTTACTCAATATGATGGTAACGTTCTTAAAATCCTGAGATAATGCGAAAAAAGCAATAAAAATGTATTCCAACATAACTCCTAAACCAAACATGCAAAATGCGTGAAGAAATGTATCTTTGTGAGTTTTACTGGAAACATTTTCTTTTGTAAGGTTGGCAAAGACACAAGATAGTTTTTTTTTACTCAATATGACAGTATAACTGCCACACTCAATATGAGTTATTTAAACATAACTCCTAAACCACACATGAAAAATGGCTAATGCCTGAAATAATGCATCCTCGGGAGTTTTACTCGAAACACGTGTTTTTTTTAAATCTTGCAAACACAAACAGTAGTTTTTTACTCAATATGACAGTAATGTACTTAGATACCTGAGATAATGCGAAAAAAGCAATAAAAATGTATTCAAACATAACTCCTAAACAACACATGCAAAATGGCTAATAATGCCTGGAGACATGTATCTTTGTTAGTTTTACTAACTAAGGCAACAAGAGAAGTATCGTACACTTCTCTTTTGTAAAGTAAATCTGAACAGCCGATATAGGCATCTACATCAACTATATGATTTGCCTGAGAAGCTGGACAGGACCAAAAAAAAAAAAGGCTAATAATGCCTGGAGACATGTATCTTTGTTAGTTTTACTAGAGAAATGATCTTTTGTAAGGTTTGCAAAGACACAAGTTAGTTTTTTTTAATTCAATATGACAGTATAACTATCATACTAAATATGAAAGTTATATAAATATAACTCCAAAACCAAACATGCATTATGTCTAAAAATGCCTGTAATATTGTATCTCTGTGAGTTTTACTAGAATCAGTTGTTTTTGTAAGGTTTGCAAATACAAAAATTGGGTTTTACTCACTATGACAGTATACTGTCACACTCAATATGACAGTTATTTAAACATTACTCCTAAACCACACATGCAAAATGGCTAATAATGGCTGAAATAATGCATCCTTGAGTTTTACTTGACACGTATGCTTTTTTAAGGCTTGCAAACACAAAAAGTAGTTTTTTTTACTCAATATGACAGTAATGTTCTTAAAATCCTAGATAATGCGAAAAAAGCAATACACATTTAAACATAACTCCTAAACAACACATGCAAAATGACTAATAATGCCTGGAGACATGTATCTTTGTTAGTTTTACTAGAAAAATTATCTTTTGTAAGGTTTTCAAAGACAAGTTATTTTTTTTATCCAATATGACAGTATAACTTTCGTACTAAATATGAAAGTTATATAAACATAACTCTGTGTATGTATGTATATATATATATATATATATATATATATATATATATATATATATATATATATATATATATATATATATATATATGTATGTGTGTATGTATATGTATATATGTGTATGTGTACGTAAATGTATATATGTATGTATGTATGTATGTATGTATATTTCTGGAGGTACGCTCTGGGCCTGCCTGTCAGGCGGGGGTCGACGCCTCAGGCTACTGCATCCGAACTGCGTGTCTGGAGCTCCTGGGTCCCACCGTCCATCCCTTC
Organism: Nerophis lumbriciformis; assembly: GCF_033978685.3. Classification (NCBI taxonomy): domain Eukaryota; kingdom Metazoa; phylum Chordata; class Actinopteri; order Syngnathiformes; family Syngnathidae; genus Nerophis; species Nerophis lumbriciformis. The sequence continues at coordinate 25,503,476 of NC_084563.2, read as the reverse complement.
CAGGTGCCCGTCTTGGTTGGGGCCTGCTGGGTCTAGTCCCTGCGTCTATTGTGGTAGCTTGGTGCTGCAAGGTATTCCGAGGTGCTGCGAGTCGGCCAGTTGCTAGGGTAGTGACCTTGTGTGTCAGCATGTCTGTGATCTTCTTTTAATTCTTTTTTTAATTTTTTAATGTATTTATTTTATTATTTTTTAATATATTTTATTAATATTATTTTTTAATTTTTCCCCTCCCTCAGGGGGGGGGGCTCGGCCGGGCGGTTGCTGGTTGTTCCATCTCCATTGTTGGGGTCCCTGCAGGCGGGGTGGGTGGTTCTCGTGGCCCCGTGCCGGGTGGTCCTGCGGCGGCCGATTTGGGTGGGGTGGCCGGGGTCTGGCTTCGCCGCGCTCTCCGGGGGTGGGGGGGGTGGGCTCGTGGGGGCCCGGTTGCCGGTGGGGCGGGGGCGGTCTTCCCGTCCGGTTGCGAAGAGTCTCTGGGTCCCTCGGGCGGGACGTCTCGCCTTTCTGCCCGTGTGGGGGTGTGGTCTCTCGCTGGCTTGGGGTCTGGCTGTCCCCTGCTTTTCTCGTGCCCTGTCCTCTGCCGGGTGCGTCTGTCTGCGGCCTGCTGCTGGCCCTTGTGGGCGGTGCGGTGGGCCGGGCTCTGGGGTTCCTGTCGCTGGCTGGCTTGGCTGCGTGGGGGCGTTGGTCCCTGGTTCCCTGGGCACCACGCCTACTGTTTGTGGGTTGGGCTCTCGGGGGGGCTGGGGCCGTGCTCTGGCTCCCACGCACTCTGGGAGTCGAATATATTGTACATACAAATTCACATATGCTCACATACATACATACACACATATATAGGTACCTACGCTCCCACACACATACACAAATACAGTACATATTTACATACTTAAAGTTCGTACACCCACACGCACATTCAATATACAAACATACACATATACACTCACTGTACAAACACAAATACACATTTTGTGCATATACATTCACTGTACAAACACATATAAACATTCTGTACATATACAAGTACATATGCATACTTACACTCATGCACATAATCACGTTTCATCAAACATATATTAACGTTATTGCCCTAGGATAAACTGGGTATAACACGGACAAAGCTTAACTTATTGTTACTATAACAATCTACAAGGTTAATGTAGGTTACTTCTCTTTCTACCCCTCTATTTTTCTGCATTCTTTCATATCTCAAGTTATCATTACGTACATGTATTATTTCAATTGAACAACTGTATTGTTGATAATAAAGGTAAAGTATTGGTATTGTTCATTATCAATAGCGCTATTCCTATTGGTATTTGAATTGCTCCATTTGTAGTGTTATAATGCTCATTGTCATTTCTGTATTATTTTTTATTTTCGCTAACTGCTTATTTGCCATTACTTTTACCATCATATTTGTACATGTCGTATTTGCTGATGTTGCTCTATTGTTGTTGTTGTTGTTATTTGCTGTTGTTGTTTTTGTCTCTCTGTCTAATCCCCCTCTTGTCCCCACAATTTCCCCCTGTCTTCTTTTTTTCTCTCTTTCTATCCCCTCCTGCTCCGGCCCGGCTGCACTAAATGATAATATAAATACATTTAATAAAGTCAAATACAAATAAGTAAATCTGAACAGCCGATATGGGCATCTACATATGGGCATCTACATCAACTATATGATTTGCCTGAGAAGCTGGACAGGACAAAAAAAAACCAAGAAAAAAAAAAACATAACTCCAAAACCAAACATGCATTATGTCTAAAAAAGCCTGTAATATTGTATCTCTGTGAGTGTTCCTAGAATCAGTTGTTTTTGTAAGGTTTGCAAATACAACAATTGGTTTTTACTCACTATGACAGTTTACTGTCAAACTCAACATGACAGTTATTTAAACATTACTCCTAAACGAAACATGCAAAATGGCTAAAAACCTGGAGAAATGTATCTTTGTTAGTTTTACTAGAATAAGATCTGTTGTAAGGTTTGCAAAGACACAAGTTAGTTTTTTTTTACTCAATATGACAGTATAACTGTCATACTAAATATGAAAGTTATATAAACATAACTCCAAAACCAAACTCCGAAACCAAACATGCAATCCGTCTAAAATGCCTGTAATATTGAATATATGTGAGTTTTATCAGAATCAGGTATTTTGGTAAGGTTTACAAATACAAAAATTAGGTTCATACTCATAATGACAGTATAACGGGCACACTCAATATGACAGTTATTTACACATAACTCCTAAACCAAACATGCTAAATGGCTAATAATGCCTGGTGAAATGTATCTTTGTGAGTTTTTCTGGAAAAAAATATTTTGTAAGGTTTGTAAAGACACAAACTAGTTTTTTTACTCAATATGATTGTATAACTGTCATACTAAATATGAAAGTTATATAAACATAACTCCAAAACCAAACATGCCTTATGTCTAAAAAGGCTTTTAATATTGCATCCATGTGAGTTTTACTAGAATCAGTTGTTTTTGTAAGGTTTGGAAATACAAAATATTGGTTTTACTCACTATGACAGTATACTGTCACATTCAATCTTACATTTATTTAAATATAATTCCTAAACCACACATGCAAATTGGTTAATAACGCCTGGAGAAAAGTATCTTTGTGAGTTTTACTGGAAAAAAAATATTTTGTAACGTTTGTTAAGACACAAGTTAGTTTTCTTTTACTTAATATAACAGTATAACTGTCATACTAAATATTAAAGTTATACAAACATAACTCCAAAACCAAACATGCAATCCATCTAAAAATGCCTATATGTGAGTTTTACTAGAATCAGTTATTTTGCTAATGTTTACAAATAAAAATAATAGGTTTTACTCATAATGACAGTATAACTGCCACACATTTAATATGACAGTTATTTAAACATAACTCCTAAACAACACATGCAAAATGGTTAATAAAATGCCTGTAAGGGTCCCCCCTTACGACATTTTAGCAAAATGTTTTTTCCGTAAAACCTTTTTTTTTTTTTTTTCCATTTTCAGGTTGTGTCGGGACTCCTGATGACGTTTTGAGACATTTTATACAACTACAGCACCAGAAATGTGCTGCTGAAGCTAGTCCGTTTTTTTTAAATTTTTCGTAAGGGTCTCCCCTTATGACATTTTAGCAAAAAAAATGTTCTGTAAAATATGCATTTTCTTCCATTTTCAGGTTGTATCGGGACTCCTGATGATGTTTTGAGACATTTTATACAACTACAGCACCAGAAATGTGCTGCTGAAGCAAGTTCGTTTTTTAGAATTTTTCGTAAGGGTCCCCCTTACGACATTTTAGCAAAAAATGTTTTCGGTAAAAACTTTTTTTTTCTTCCATTTTCAGGTTGTGTCGGGACTCCTGATGACGTTTTGAGACATTTTATACAACTACAGCACCAGAAATGTGCTGCTGAAGCTAGTCCGTTTTTTAGAATTTTTCGTAAGGGTCCCCCCTTAAGACATTTTAGCAACATTTTTTTTCCGTAAAACCTTTTTTTTCTTCCATTTTCAGGTTGTGTCTGGACTCCTGATGACGTTTTGAGACATTTTATACAACTACAGCACCAGAAATGTGCTGCTGAAGCTAGTCCGTTTTTTTAGAATTTTTCGTAAGGGTCCCCCTTACGACATTTTAGCAAAAAATGTTTTCGGTAAAAACTTTTTTTTCTTCCATTTTCAGGTTGTGTCGGGACTCCTGATGACGTTTTGAGACATTTTATACAACTACAGCACCAGAAATGTGCTGCTGAAGCTAGTCCGTTTTTTAGAATTTTTCGTCAGGGTCCCCCCTTACGACATTTTAGCAAAAAAATGTTTCTGTAAATTATGCATTTTCTTCCATTTTTAGGTTGTGTCAGGACTCCTGATGACGTTTTGAGACATTTTATACAACTACAGCACCAGACATGTGCTGCTGAAGCTTGTCCGTTTTTTTGAATTTTTCGTCAGGGTCCCCCCTTACAATATTTTAGCAAAAAAAAATTCTGTAAAATATGCATTTTCTTCCATTTTTAGGTTGTGTCGGGACTCCTGATGACGTTTTGAGACATTTTATACAACTACAGCACCAGATATGTGTTGCTGAAGCTAGTCCGTTTTTTTGAATTTTTCGTAAGGGTCCCCCCTTACGACATTTTAACAAAATGTTTTTTCCGTAAAACCTTTTTTTTCTTCCATTTTCAGGTTGTGTCGGGACTCCTGATGACGTTTTGAGACATTTTATACAACTACAGCACCAGAAATGTGCTGCTGAAGCAATTCCGTTTTTTTGAATTTTTCGTAAGGGTCCCCCCTTTTGACATTTTAGCAAAAAAAAAATTCTGTAAAATATGCATTTTCTTCCATTTTTAGGTTGTGTCGGGACTCCTGATGACGTTTTGAGACATTTTATACAACTACAGCACCAGAAATGTGCTGCTGAAGCTTGTCCGTTTTTTTTCTTCCATTTTCAAGTTGTGTCGGGACTCCTGATAACGTTTTGAGACATTTTATACAACTACTGAAGCTAGTCCGTCTTTTTGAATTTTTCGTTTTTACGACATTTTAGCAAAAAATGTTTTGGGTAAAACCTTTTTTTTCTTCCATTTTCAGGTTGTGTCGGGACTCCTGGTGACGTTTTGAGACATTTTATACAACTACAGCACCAGAAATGTGCTGCTGAAGCTTGTCCGTTTTTTTAAATTTTTTGTATGGGTCCCCCCTTATGACATTTTAGCAAAAATTTTTTTCCGTGACACCTTTTTTTTTCTTCCATTTTCAAGTTGTTTCGGGACTCCTGATGACGTTTTGAGACATTTTATACAACTACAGCACCAGAAATGTGCTGCTGAAGCAAGTCCGTTTTTTTGAATTTTTTGTATGGGTCCCCCCTTATGACATTTTAGCAAAAATTTTTTTCCGTGACACCTTTTTTTTTCTTCCATTTTCAAGTTGTTTCGGGACTCCTGATGACGTTTTGAGACATTTTATACAACTACAGCACCAGAAATGTGCTGCTTAAGCTAGTCCGTTTTTTTGAAATTTTCGTAAAAGTCCCCCCTTACGACATTTTAGCAAAAAAAAATTTCTGTAAAACCTTTTTTTTCTTCCATTTTCAGGTTGTCGGGACTCCTGATGACGTTTTGAGACATTTTATACAACTACAGCACCAGAAATGTGCTGCTGAAGCAAGTCCGTTTTTTTGAATTTTTCATAAGGGTACCCCTTACGACATTTTAGCAAAAAATGTTTTCGGTAAAAACTTTTTTTTCTTCCATTTTCAGGTTGTGTCGGGACTCCTGATGACGTTTTGAGACATTTTATACAACTACAGCACCAGAAATGTGCTGCTGAAGCTAGTCCGTTTTTTAGAATTTTTCGTCAGGGTCCCCCCTTACGACATTTTAGCAAAAAAATGTTTCTGTAAATTATGCATTTTCTTCCATTTTTAGGTTGTGTCAGGACTCCTGATGACGTTTTGAGACATTTTATACAACTACAGCACCAGACATGTGCTGCTGAAGCTTGTCCGTTTTTTTGAATTTTTCGTCAGGGTCCCCCCTTACAATATTTTAGCAAAAAAAAATTCTGTAAAATATGCATTTTCTTCCATTTTTAGGTTGTGTCGGGACTCCTGATGACGTTTTGAGACATTTTATACAACTACAGCACCAGATATGTGTTGCTGAAGCTAGTCCGTTTTTTTGAATTTTTCGTAAGGGTCCCCCCTTACGACATTTTAACAAAATGTTTTTTCCGTAAAACCTTTTTTTTCTTCCATTTTCAGGTTGTGTCGGGACTCCTGATGACGTTTTGAGACATTTTATACAACTACAGCACCAGAAATGTGCTGCTGAAGCAATTCCGTTTTTTTGAATTTTTCGTAAGGGTCCCCCCTTTTGACATTTTAGCAAAAAAAAAATTCTGTAAAATATGCATTTTCTTCCATTTTTAGGTTGTGTCGGGACTCCTGATGACGTTTTGAGACATTTTATACAACTACAGCACCAGAAATGTGCTGCTGAAGCTTGTCCGTTTTTTTTCTTCCATTTTCAAGTTGTGTCGGGACTCCTGATAACGTTTTGAGACATTTTATACAACTACTGAAGCTAGTCCGTCTTTTTGAATTTTTCGTTTTTACGACATTTTAGCAAAAAATGTTTTGGGTAAAACCTTTTTTTTCTTCCATTTTCAGGTTGTGTCGGGACTCCTGGTGACGTTTTGAGACATTTTATACAACTACAGCACCAGAAATGTGCTGCTGAAGCTTGTCCGTTTTTTTAAATTTTTTGTATGGGTCCCCCCTTATGACATTTTAGCAAAAATTTTTTTCCGTGACACCTTTTTTTTTCTTCCATTTTCAAGTTGTTTCGGGACTCCTGATGACGTTTTGAGACATTTTATACAACTACAGCACCAGAAATGTGCTGCTGAAGCAAGTCCGTTTTTTTGAATTTTTTGTATGGGTCCCCCCTTATGACATTTTAGCAAAATTTTTTTTCCGTGACACCTTTTTTTTTCTTCCATTTTCAAGTTGTTTCGGGACTCCTGATGACGTTTTGAGACATTTTATACAACTACAGCACCAGAAATGTGCTGCTTAAGCTAGTCCGTTTTTTTGAAATTTTCGTAAAAGTCCCCCCTTACGACATTTTAGCAAAAAAAAATTTCTGTAAAACCTTTTTTTTCTTCCATTTTCAGGTTGTCGGGACTCCTGATGACGTTTTGAGACATTTTATACAACTACAGCACCAGAAATGTGCTGCTGAAGCAAGTCCGTTTTTTTGAATTTTTCATAAGGGTACCCCCCTTACGACATTTTAGCAAAAAAAAATGTCTGTAAAATATGCATTTTCTTCCATTTTCAGGTTGTGTCGGGACTCCTGATGACGTTTTGAGACATTTTATACAACTACAGCACCAGAAATGTGCTGCTGAAGCCAGTCCGTTTTTTTGAATTTTTCGTATGGGTCCCCCCTTACGACATTTTAGCAAAAAATTTTTCCGCAAAACCTTTTTTTTTTCTGCCATTTTCAGGTTGTGTCGGGACTCCTGTTGACGGTTTGAGACATTTTATACAACTACAGCACCAGAAATGTGCTGCTGAAGCTAGTCCGTTTTTTTGAATTTTTCGTAAGGGTCCCCCCTTACGATATTTTTACTGAATATAAAAAATAACGCGTTAGATTACTATTTACCGCCGATAGTAACAGCGTTACAGTAACGCGTTACTTTGTAACGCGTTAGTCCCAACACTGATTATATATCATATCAAATGCATATGTGATATGGGGTGCACTTTGCAACAATAGGAATTGTTTTGTGTTTATGTTGCACAAGAACGTATTTTAGTGACAGACCGGAAGCCAAACTGAGTGTTGACAGCTACTTATGTACGTGTTTGTACAGTGTGTACTATATAAATAAAACGACTCGGTGAGCAAGTGTAATGCTCGTCCAGTTTGCAGTCACGAGACAGAACGAACTGAAACACATTTAAACAAGATGTGTTTTACTGCCACACAAACTTGGCACAATGGAGTGACGTCAGACGGCAACCAGCGACCATCAGTCACAGAGGATGTACATACAAATACACATATATGACTTAGACTTAGACTTCCTCTTTATTGTCATTTAAATTTGAACTTTACAGTACAGATAAGAACAACATTTTGGATAAAAGAGAAATAAGGTGCAGATATAAATAAATAGATTTCTGTACAGATAAATATATTGCTCTTTTGCATATGCATCCACATTTATGGATGTATGTTATATTGTCTTTATATTCCAGCGAGTTAATCCATTTTGGAGGGGAATTGAGGGTATTATTATGATGCGTTCAAGAGTCTTATGGCCTGAGAGAAGAAGCTGTTACAGAACCTGGAGGTTCTGCTACGGAGACTGCGGAACCACTTTCTAGAGTCCAGCAGTGAAAACAGTCCTTGGTGGGGGTGGAAGGAGTCTCTGCAGATTTTCTGAGCCCTGGTCAGGCAGCGGCTTTTTGCGATCTCCTGGATATATACTCACATACACACAAATATTCATACATATATACACACATAGATACCTACGGTCCCACATACATACACAAATACAGTACATATCTACACACTCAAAGTTTGTACATCCACATGCACATTCACTGTACAAACATACATACTGAACATATACATACATACACTCATGCATATAATCATGTTTCATCAAACATACATGGGTAACACATGGCACACTGACAAAGCTTAACCAATTGGTACTATAACAATCTACAAGGTTAAAATATTTGGCTTCTCTTTCTTCCCCTCCATTTATCTGCGTTCTATTTTATTTGAAGTTATCATTACGTATATGTATTGTTGCATTTGAAACTATTGTATTGTTGATAATAGAGGTAATTATTCATTATCAGTAGTGCTATTTCTATTGGTATTTGTATTGCTCCATTTATAGTGTAATAATGCTCATTGTCATTTCTGTATTATTAATATTTATTTTACTAACTGCTTCTTTGCTATCACTTTTACCATCATAATTGTGTCATGACCTTATTTCTCTTTTATCCTGCACTACCAGGAGCTAATGCAACAAAATGTTGTTCTTATCTGTACTGTAAAGTTCAAATTTAAATGACAATATGGCGACGCAAATTACTGCGTGGGTTGCTTTCCCGGAATGAAAGCGAACCAGACTGGACATGGCGTGAAGGTAAATACATGATTTATTCTTAACTCCAAAGTACAAACAAAAGGCGCGCACAAGGCGTTGAACAAACTTGGCTATGAAAACAAGGACTCGCAAAACTATGGACATGACACAAATAACACTTACTGTGACCAGAACGAACAGCATGAACTATGATCTCAAGGGTAACATGAGTAGCATGGGTAGTAGAGGTATCAGAGACTGCCTGGCAACTACAAGCTTAAATAGTTGTGACATGATTAACAACAGGTGCGTGAGTCCAAAACGTGAAACAGGCGAAAACTAATGGGTGCCATGGTGACAAGGCAAGGGAGTGAAAACAGGAACTAAAAAGAGTCCAAAAACCAAACAGAACATAGCCAAACAAAAACATGATCAAAAGACATGACAGAGCCCCCCTTAAGGATAGATCCCAGATGTCCAAACAAAACAACGATCAAGAGTCATAGGAGGGCAGGAGGGGGACTTGACGGTGGGTCGCCAAACCAAGTGGTCCCGAATCCACCAAGGCAGAGTTAGGTGGCGGCGACGCGTAGAACACCACTGCACCTGACGAGGTGGGCGACCCGGGAACAGCCACATCCGTGGCCGATGAGGAGGTTGGCGTACTTGGTGTGGCGGACGACCCGGGAATGGCCACATCCGTGGCCGACGAGAAGGTCGTTGCACTTGGCGTGGCGGAAGCCAAGTGCACTTGGCGGGCGCGTCGTCATGGTAGGCGTGGAAGTTGCGCGCGTCCTCGTCGTGGCAGGCGTGGAAGCAGACGACGAGTCAGGCATGGAAGCGGCAGCAGACGGGTCTGGCGTGGGTGCGGCAGGCGGCGAAGCTTGGCTTGGGTCAAGTTAAAAAAAAAACTTAGTTTTTTGTCCTAATTAAGAGGAATGTTTTGACGGTGGAACCGTTGAAGTGGGTTGAAAAATGTGGGAGGAGTAGTCGCCAGAAAAAAGGGTGGAAATAGGGGTTTGGAAAACCAGGAATTCTAGAAAATCCTGGAAATGTTTTGAACTTGGAAAACAAGTAGTAGCATGGTAGAATGGCATGAATAGATTGAAAAATGTGGAAATGGTGAAAGTTTGAAAAATGGCCAATTCATTTCAAATGGGAAAAATGTCCCGGAAAAGCCGGGAATTCTGGGATCAAAGTTTAATAAATAGATGAATTTTGGTGTAGAAAACCATATGTGTGAATGCTTTGGAGCGTTCACACAATAAGAAAAAAACAAGTCACTGTGTACATCCCGATAGTGGTCCTGTGTTTGAAAAATACGTTTTAGGAACGCCCTCAACTGTGTTCAACCAATCAGCGTACGACATCACAGACCGGCCCCGGAAAGGTTCCGGGTATCTTCCAAAATTCACACCTAACTCAAACTCCGAAAGGTTCCTGAAGAACTAAATCTACCTGGTTAGTTTTTGGTGAGAACATAGGGGGAACTTTATATACCCAGATAAATGTGAAAGTGCCTGCGGTGGCTTGTATTGAGCTGCTGCATCGCCTCAGAGTTGGTAAAAGTTATTGTAGATTATAAATCATGCCTCTCACCTGGATAGGAGAAGGCTGTGGACATAAACTGAGAAGTTGGGCAACTTTGACATTCGACTTACACCTGTTGATGGCAAGAAAGACACGAAAAGACGCTCGTTCATGGCAACTTTTTTTTTTACCTCTTTGTGAGGAATATGAATATTTAATCTAAACGGGAAGGTATAAACATCCCATCAGTTGGCATCCCAGTGAGAGTAGATATTGTACAGTAAGTGACTGTATATCATGTTTAGAACTTAGAAATACTGCTACAGTACTGTCTGGATATGTTTATCACGCAGATTCTAAAACTTGCAGATCATCCCCTGTGTATTCAGGATTAAACATACGTTTCTGGATCATAATTTTTCTTTCTTTGTTGTCTCTCATTAAGTCTGAGAGACAACAAGTAGTTGTTGCTGTGGAAGGAAAAAGTGAACGTTGTGATGCATCTGTGAAATTAATAAGCTGCTTAAAATAACCAAAATATGTACATTTTACATGGTATTGTGAATGGTACTACATTACATATTTACTTACTGCATGTATATAACATTTTCGAAGGAGGTTTTTCAAAACGCTTTATAGGCAGAAAGAGTGACTCTTATTGCCTCCATTGTTAACTGAGCTTTGTGAACGTTTATTTACGATTTAAAATGCATTTTAAAAAAAAAGGAAAACTCATGCGTTTTTTGTCTTACATAAGGATTGTGAATGATCGACAAAATAAATAAAGAAGTGCATTTACTTTTTAAGATTGATAATTGTTGTCCAGGTGTTCCTAATAAAGTGTATGACCACATGGAATGTGTGCATTACTCAACCATTCGATGGAGAAAGTTATGCTACAGATCACTATGGGAACTATAAAGAGTGGAGACGGGGGTGAGGGTCTAAGACAAACACACCCAGGCCCGCCAATGTGTGTGCAGACGGGTTAAAATAACAGCCCCAAGAATGACCGTCACAGTCACCAAAAAATAACTCGCAAAGCCTCTTTAGACTGCAAAGCTCACAAAGCGGACGGCGCCTCACTCTGACTCTCATCCAAATTACTATCTGCTCCATGCGAGGGTCACATCAAATATCATTTTCTGTACATACAGACACGGAAATCTAAGTGCTTGTTTTTAATGACCATCCGACCTAACGTTTCTTCAGCAATTAAAATGTAAAATCGGGAAAAAAATAATGGAAAACTAGAGCATACTAATGGACTTAAATCTAAGCAGTTTCTATTAGCCTCAAAAATGTCATTAATGTTCGAGGTATTAATTAAAAAATGTGTTTGATATTACTGTGGTAGTTTGAAGATGCATCTTGCACTGCATCACACAGAGTTGTTTTTGGTTACTTTATAAGCTGAGTAGAGAAATAAAATATTAGAAACCTCTCCTCCATTAGACCTCATTCGAGTGTGTGAGTGTTCCTAATGTTGGTGTGCATATAAACTTCAGTGTTGGCGCTATGAATTTTCAAAAATTCAAATCATACAAATGGGGTCTCACAGTACATTTTTGGGGTCCCACTTTTTTGTAACCGTTTTGAAAAGAAATGATAAATGTATGCATTATCCTGTTATACCTCTCATTCTATATTGTGTTTTGGAAAAGGGTTCTGTGGAAGTCGCTTCCTAGCAGTTCCACTGAAGACACGGCACAAGAGCCAAGCGTGCAGGTTCAACAAGGTTTTAATGATAATGTTTTCTTCCAACAACAGATTTCTCTCCCAGAACGTGACTTTTCAGTCACGTCCGTATCCTCTCTCTCCCTCTGCTCCCGGCCGCTTGCTGTTAAAGACAACAGATGATTGATTAACACGTACCACCTGTGAAATCTAATCACCTGCCAGCTGTGTCTCGCCGTCAGCACCCTGGACAGCGGCGGTGACTTTTGCTCCTACAGGCAGCGCTGACTACACCTCCCCACACATACCTCCACCGCCAGACTTAGACCGGGACATCGTTCGGCCGCGGGGTAGGGGGGGGTTACTCTGAAATTATAGGGTTGTAAAGCGAGATACCAACGGGTGATCCGCGCGTTGGCATCTTTCATGCGGTGGAGCCACTGGAGGGGTTTGCAGAGGCTGAACGGGCATCCCAGCAGGTAGTACCGGAGGGCCCCGACCGCCCACCGGATGGCGAGGCACTCTCTCTCCACTGTGCTATATCCGGCCTCTCTTTCTGATAACTTTCGGTGCCCCCCTTCTGCTGGGATCTGCTGGCGTCCGCCTGTAAACAAAATGGGATAGAAAAATCAGGCATTTGCAGTACCGGCTCCTCGCAAAGTGCTTTTCTCACCTTCTTGAATGCCTGCTGGCACTGCTCCGTCCACTGGACCAGAGCTGGAGCACCTTTTCGGGTGAGGTCAGTTAGTGGGCTGGTCAGGTCGCAAACCGGGGGACGAACCTCCGGTAGTAGGATTCCACCAGCCCTAAAAACGGCCTCACCTCCTTTTTCGTCTTCGGGGTCGGAATCCAGCCCTAAAAACGGCCTCACCTCCTTTTTCGTCTTCGGGGTCGAGCAGGCCGCAACTGCCGCGGTTTTGTCTATCTGAGGCCACACCTGATCTTCCCCCAAGTGGTACCCAAGATACTGTACCTCCCTCCGGCCAACCACGCACTTCGAGCCCCGCCCGCCTCAGGGACTCGAGTACCGCCCCCACTCTCTACATATGCTCCGCCCAGTTGTTCCCCTGGATGATGAGATCATCCAGATAGGCGGCAGCATATGCCGCATGGGGCCGTAGTACCCGGTCCATAAGTCCCTGAAATGTGGCGGGCGCACCAAACAAGCCGAACGGAAGGGTCACCAATTGGTATAAACCTTCCAGAGTGGAGAATGCCGCTTTTTCCTTAGACTCTGGAGACAAGGGAATGCCAGTAGCCCTTGTTCAAATCCAGTGTCGTGAAAAAACGAGCAGTGTCCAGGAGCTCGTCGACCCGGGGCATTGGGTAGGCGTCAAAACGTGACACATCATTTACCTTGCAGTAGTCCACACGGAACCGCACAGACCCATCTTTCTCCTCTAACAGAATTATGGGACTGCACCATGCACTGTGACTCTTCTATCACTCCCAATTCCAGCATGGCTTTTAATTCCTCCCGAACTACTTTGCGCTTGTGTTCGGGTAGCCTATAGGGCCGAGACCTCACCGTCACGCCTGGGCTGGTCTCTATGTGATGCTGGGTGAAGTTCGTGCGGCCTGGCAGGGGGGAGAACACGTCCGCAAAATGCTGCTGCAAATTGGCCACATCTGCTTTCTGTGACGGTGTAAGATGATTATCACAGCGGAGAGGGAAGGGCCGGGGGGGAAGAGGGGAACCTCCGGACCCAGCTCCTCACTCTCCGCTATCGTCGTCACCATGGAGACAGGTTCCACCTCCCTCCAACCTTTTAGTAGGTTGAGGTGGTATATTTGGGTTGCCCCGCCCCGGTAGACCGCCTGACCTCGTAAACCACGTCACCTACCCCTCGTGTGACCACAAATGGTCCTTGCCACTTGGCGAGTAATTTGGAGCTGGATGTTGGGAGAAATACAAGTACTTTCTCTCCCGGTGAAAATTGTCGTAGTTGCGTCTCCTTGTTATACAGGCGCTGCTGACGTTCTTGGGCTTGGAGCAAATTCTCACGTGACAAGTGCCCCAATGTGTGGAGTTTTGCTCTTAAGACCATGACTTATTGAATTTTGTTTTTACAGGGGCTTGGACCTCCCTCCCAGGTCCAGCACCCCGCGCGGCTTCCTGCCGAACAACAGTTCAAATGGGGAAAAACCCCGTGGAGGCCTGAGGAACCTCCTGCACTGCAAATAACAGGGGATCCAACCATGTATGCCAATTTGGTTTGTCCTCGTGTACGAACTTCCGGATCATGGATTTCAAGGTTCTATTCAGCCGCTCTACCAGCCCATCACCGACATGACAGGCTTTTTCAGGTTTACAAAAATGTTTTATTTTCCAATAAATTGTCTCTTCTTGCGCTTTTCAGCAATTGTCTGTTCATGTGTCAGTCTCGCTCTCGCTCGTGCTCCACCAACCTCCTCTCCTCCCCGGCTGCTGCCTTTTAACAGAGCGACCGGTGATTAGATAAGCAGGCCCAGGTGGGCCATCTACGCACCTGTCGCTGATCTCAAAGCCGGTCCTGGCACACCCCACTTCGCTGCAGGTCCGCAGGCCACGCCCCCCCCCACGGGGAAACCTCTTGCGAAGCCCCCGCCGGCTCCCCTTCCTCCTCTCTCCCGGCAGTGTCCGATAATCTTGCGTCGCCGGTGAGAACAGCGCGGCTATCCCCTTTCCCTACCGGTCGTGAACGCACCCCTGCGAACTGCTTTATTAACCCGTTAAACCCCGGCCAATTGGTTCCCAAGATTAAGGGGTGCGCCAGGCGCGAACTTACAGCCACATTAACATTATATTTTCCCTCTTTGAAAAACATTTCCACCGGCACGATAGGGTAATCGTGAATATCCCCATGCACACATTTAACCCGCACCTGTGTAACCTTTTTCAATGCCCCAGGTCGAACCAGGTTTTGGTGAATCATGGACTGCTCGCAGCCCGAATCCACCATCGCCCGGTGTATACTCCCTTGTATTCTTACCGGTACATAGTACACCTCCCCTGGCCCTGGGGAGGGCACCGAAGGGTCGGCAACCCGAATCACCTGCCCCACTTCCATCGACGGACATTCCCGCTGCAGGTGTCCGAGCCGCCCACACCTCCAGCACGCCTGCCCAGGCATTCGAGGCGCAATTTGCGGGGGACACACAGCGTCGGCAGCGGCCGGGACCTGAGGGAAAGAAAGCACAGCAGGGTTGTTTCGAAGCCGTGGCCACGGCTGGGCTCCCTCGGCCGGTGGCGCACGCAACCTGCGTGGCGCCGGAACTGGACGCTCCGCTGCTTCCGTGGCCTTCTTCTCCTTCCTTCACCCGCCAGGTGGTCCTCCGCCAACGTCACTGCCGCTGACAAGTCCAGTGGGCGGTGGTAGCGGACCCACGAGGATGCCAACGCCGGGATCGCCTCTAGAAATTGTTCCATAATGATTAGTTCTATGACGTCACCGACCTGTCCTGGTTGAAGCCAGCGCCCCGCCGCGTCCCTCAGCTGCTGTCCCAGTGCGAAAGGCCGCTCCTCCTGATCCAGCCGTAGTGTCCGGAACCGGCGCCTGTTGTCCTCATGTTTCTTGGTGCCTGATGAGGCTGGATCTTTGAAAATTAGAGCACCTGGTCGTAAAGGTGTTTACACGCGGGAGTCCTAATACCGGAAATGCAGTATTTGTGATTGATAAAACTTTTGGCGAATCAGAATTTAAGAAATTGTACCGCAAAGTTCATTACTTTGAAGTCGACCAATAAAAACACAATAAACGGGGACGGAAATTTGACAAATGTAAACAAAACAAAACACCGGCGGAAAGTGATAATCAATAAAAAAACAAGTACACCGGAGTTTTGACCCGGAGAAAAAAGGTAAATAAATTGCGTACCGGGCACGCCCAGACTTCCAGAAATGCGCGTCTTTTCTGATTTCAATGCGTAAAAAGACACAAAGTTAACGCCAACAGTGAACTTTATACAATATCTATTTTGTTGTAGATAATGTTTCTTTGCTAATCGTTGCTAATCAGATGATGAAAGGTCTCTTTTATTTCTGAAAAATGCAAAGTGTGTTGTTTGTCATAAATCACGCCAGATGGCACGCCGTGTGACTGTAACCTTTTATCAGCACATTCATTCCAGAGAGCAAATAATGGAGATAAGACAAAAAGAAGGTGATAATTAGCATGAAGTTAAAGATGGCCGCATTTGGGTTCACAACGGGACAGGAAAGTAGACAAAGTGAACGCCAACAAGGTTCTTTCAGTCCTAGTTACTGTCCCATCACTCGCTCATGGCCACCGCCGCAATGCCGTGCGCGTTGGCGTACGTAAGGAGGACCTGGGCCCGTCTCTCGATGACGTCAATGAGCTTGTCGATGCCCGTTCGGCCGCCCCGGCTCTCCCAGTAGGTCTGGTCCAGGAAGAGCGACTGCAGGAGCTTCTCCCTCAGCCTCCCGCTCTTCAGCACCGACACGGACCGCTCAGGAAGCCTGGAGAAAGGGGGTCCGAGTGAATGGCACACATGTTCAGGTTGGACTCAGAGTAGGCCGTACGCTATACCAACAACAGTATTGGGTCATGTGATCAGTCACAGGAAGTCAAGTAAGGAGCTGAACATTTGGAGTGTGTTTATGGGAATTGTTGTGAGATTACTTTGAAGAGGACCTGGTTTTCTGATGGTGTTGTTCCACACCAAATTCAATGAAGTATGCCTTATTAGACCTTTGTGCACCGGGAACACAACGTACGTTAGCCAGAATAGGGGAGGGGCCAAACTTGAGGAATATCTGTCTTAAAGACTTAAAGGGGAACTGCCCTTTTTTGAAAAAACATCCAAAAACTGTCAACAATACTTAATTTATTATATCAACCAGGTATCAGCAATATTATTATAAATCGCTAACACAGACAAACAATTGTTTTTTTGTTTTTTTCTGTCCTGTCCAGCTACTCAGGTATACAGATGCCCGTATGTGGGATACTTCTCTTGTTGCCAATCATGGCACCCACCTGTTCCCAAATAGCCTGTTCACCTGTTGGATTTTCCAAATAAGTGTTTCATGAACATTCCTAAACTTTCTCAGTCTTTTTTGCCACTTGTGCCAGCTTTTTTGAAACATGTTGCAGGCATCAAATTCCAAATGAGCTAATATTTGCAAAAAATAAAGTTTTCCAGTTCAAACGTTAAGTATCTTGTCTTTGCAGTCTATTCAATGGAATATAGGTTGAAAAGGATTTGCAAATTATTGTATTCTGTTTTTATTTAATAATAATAATAATAATGGATTAGATTTTATATCGCGCTTTTCTAATATTCGATACTCAAAGCGCTCACAGAGAAGTGGGAACCAATCATTCATTGGTGGTAAGCTACCTTTGTCGCCACAGCTGCCCTGGGGTAGACTGACGGAAGCGAGGCTGCCAGTTTGCGCCTACGACCCCTCCGACCACCACCTATCATTGATAAAACTTTTGGCGAAACAGAATTTAAGAAATTGTACCGCAAAGTTCATTACTTTGAAGTCGACCAATAAAAAAACAATAAACAGGGACGGAAATTTGACAAATATAAACAAAACAGAACACCGGCGGAAAGTGATAATCAATAAAAAAACAAGTACACCGGAGTTTTGACCCGGAGAAAGCAGGGTCGGTAAAAAAAAAGGTAAATAAATTGCGTACAGGGCACGCGCGGACTTCCGCAAATGCGCGTCTTTTCTGATTTCAATGCGTAAAAACACACAAAGTTAACGCCAACAGTGAACTGTATACAATATCTATTTTGTTGTAGATAACGTTTCATTGCTAATCGTTGCTAATCAGATGATGAAAGGTCTCTTTTATTCCTGAAAAATGCAAAGTGTGTTGTTTGTCATAAATCACGCCAGATGGCACGCTGTGTGACTGCAACCTTTTATCAGCACATTAATTCCAGAGAGCAAATAATGGAGATAAGACAAAAAGAAGGTGATAATTAGCATGAAGTTAAAGATGGCCGCATTTGGGTTCACAACGGGACAGAAAAGTAGACAAAGTGAACGCCAACAAGGTTCTTTCAGTCCTAGTTACTGTCCCATCACTCGCTCATGGCCACCGCCGCAATGCCGTGCGCGTTGGTGTACGTAAGGAGGACCTGGGCCCGTCTCTCGATGGCGTCAATGAGCTTGTCGATGCCCGTTCGGCCGCCCCGGCTCTCCCAGTAGGTCTGGTCCAGGAAGAGCGACTGCAGGAGCTTCTCCCTCAGCCTCCCGCTCCTCAGCACCGACACGGACCGGATTCATCATTCATTCACCAGTGTGAGCGGCACCGGGGGCAAGGGTGAAGTGTCCTGCCCAAGGACACAACGGCAGCGATTTGGATGTCAAGAGGCGGGGAGCGAACCTGCAACCCTCAGGTTTCTGGCACGGCCGCCATACCGCCCCCCTCAATTTACGATTTACACAATGTGCCAACTTCACTAGTTTTGGGTATTGTATTATTTGGCGCAGCCGAACCGAAGAAGGAGGGGATAGAAAGAGAAAAAAAGGAAGACATAGGGGAAATTGCGGGGACAAGAAGGGGATAAGACAGAGAGATTTCGTAAAATCTTGACATCTTTCGCCCTTTTTGATTACCTTTTGAGGAACTCTTAATAAACCTTTAGCATTTTCGTGATTTGAACGGTCCATACAGTCGAAAAGAACCCAAGCATAGGGCATTTTTCTTCGAGAAAGGATAAATGGCGCCTAGGACTCATTAGGAACAGATGTTGGCTTGACCACCATGCATATTTAATGACCCGCACGTGACATCATGTAAATCAAAGCAATTAGTTTGCTAGTTTGGGCCGAACAATGATCTAGACCAGGGGTTGGGAACCTTTTTGGCTGAGAGAGCCGTGAAAGCCAAATATTTTAAAATGTATTTCCGTGAGAGCCATATAACATTTTTAACACTGAATACAACTAAATGTGAACATTTTTAAGTAAGACCAACATTTTTAGTTGAGCTCGTAGGACTAGATAGTGCAATCCCTCAGATTAATCAGCAGTTAGTGTTGAGTGGGGAGTGGGGGGTTAGGGGCAAAAGCTTCACTGGGGTCTTCAGGTGGGCACCCTCCTTCATTGGTGTTTCGTTGATTGGCCCACGACACCTCCGGAGGGCTCAACGGCGACATCTGGCGTCCCAGGTGTGCCCCCCTCTGCCTTTACCCCTAGATGTCATTTAGCAGCCCAGTTTGGGTCCTTTCTCTTGAACCATATCCATCTGCTACTTTGTTCAGCCACATCCGACAGCGATTTGACAGCCCGCCGGAAGGCCTGACCTCTCAATCCCATTCCTTTGAGGAGCTTGGTTGTGGACGTAGCAACGAAGCCTCTGCACCCGACTTCAACTGGAAGCACTCGGGCACGCCAGCCGCGCTGCTCTGCCTCGGCTGCTATGTCCGCATACCTCAGTTGTTTGCGCTCATATGCTTCACCAACTGCTGCTTCCCATGGTACAGTTAGTTCAACAATGAACACAGTCTTCTGGGAGGTTGACCACAAGACCAGGTCCGGCCTGAAGCTGGTTGTAATGATTTCAGGCGGAAAGATGAGTTTGTGGTCCAAGTCAACCTGCATTTTCCAGTCCCGGGCAGAGTCCAGAAGGGTTGCCTCCACTCTTGCAGATGGTTTTGGTGGGAGTTGTCCTGCTCTTACAAACTGAGTGGTGATTGAGTGACTAGGGATTGGGGGAGGGAGGGCCTTGTTGTTATTTCTCCTTTCCTCCAGGGTGATCGCCAGTTGTCTCAAGACCTGGTTGTGCCTCCAGGTGTAGCAGCCTTGAGACAAACTGATTTTGCAGCCGGTGAGGATGTGACTGAGTGTTGCAGGGGTTTGACAGAGTGCACAAGAAGGATCTTCTCCAAACCATTGGTTTAGGTTCTTGGGTGTGGGAAGAACATTGTAGGTGGCTCTGATGATGAAGCTGATTTGGCTCCCTTCCATTTCCCACAGATCCTTCCATGTGAGCTTACAATGCTCCAGGTTTTCCCAGCTAGTCCACTGAGTATAATAAGTCTCTTATTCTTTTTAATATCATTGTTATTCTGAAGCTAACCAATAATAAATAAAATACTTCTTACCATTAATGCGACTTCTTGAACAGGTGCGGTAGAAAACGCATGGATTAAAATGCATGAGAATGTTTCATATTTTGAACGTTATTTTTAACACTGTGATTACCAGCGGAACTATTCATTACTTATCGTGTTAAGCAATGTCAGCTAAGATTTATCTGAGAGCCAGATGCAGTCATCAAAAGAGCCACATCTGGCTCGAGAGCCATAGGTTCCCTATCCCTGATCTAGACGATGTAAAAAAACAAAATCATATGAAAAGTGGGGCGTATAAAAACCGATGTAACACTGTATTTTTTATTATTTCCAGCAGACAACATGGTTTAAAAATCATGTTTGTATATTATGGTATCAAACACTATTGTTATTTGAAGTTATTTAATGTTGTGTCATTGGCATGTTTACTCTTAACAGATCTTGTGGAAAAAGCTCCACAAGACCACAAATATGCAAAAAAAAACATTGAGCGTGCCTTTCTTATTGAACATTTTGAGTGCTGTCTTAACAGATGGCTGAGTTCCATGCTAATTGATGCTAATTAGCCAATGATGGCATGTTAATAAACCCTAACTTGCTGAAGATGAGAAGCTGATTCTTTGAGTTGAGCAGAATGAACACATTAGCATAGGCCAGACCCGGCAAATTAGGGCCCAGGGGCCACATGCCGGACATTCCCAAATATTTTTTTCAGATCTTTAACTGTAGTTTCCATTATGATGTGCAGTGATGTTTTCAAATGACCGTAAGTCTTGAACTATACAAATAGTTTCAATGGTTGAAATCTGCACTTTTTGCATGATATACTAGTTACTTTGGTAATCTAATTAGTAACTATGGTAATCTAATTAGTTAATATGGTAATCTAATTAGTTACTATGGTAATCTAAGTCACAGCAGTCAGAGGAGGCACCAGGCAGAGTGGATGGGGAGCGTTTCCACACAGTGTTTCCAGAGCATCAGCCTGAAGTGCGGGTTTCAGGGACAGACGCAGAAGGCGATTTTTACAACAAAGTTCAAAAGCTTGGTGATATATATCAGATATATCAGATTGTAGGTGGGTTTTTTTTTTACCTCTCGCGTTCATATTTCGCTGTGTTTGTTGCGTTTTGCTTGATTGTAAAATATGTCGATCAAGAGGGGGTGTGATATTCATATGTTGTCAATATTCAGTGTTTTATCCTTCATAGTTAATATTGTAAATCCCACATTCTTTATTTTCATGTACATTCTGAGTGTCTCATTCTCATACTTGCCAACCTTGAGACCTCCGATTTCGGGAGGTGGGGGGCGTGGTTAAGAGGGGAGAAGTATATTTACTGCTAGAATTCACCAAGTCAAGTATTTTATATATATATATATATATATATATATATATATATATATCTACAGCCTGAAAATATGCAAACAAAACTTTTTTTAGATAATTGATACTTCAAACTTGCATAAATAAATCTTAAGGATTATAACATAACTTGGCTTTTGAGAGCTTCAAAATGTAATGAAGAAAATGCTAAAGTTGTTGATAAACAAGCAATTATTTTAATAATCAAATATGGTCATTTTAAATGAATTATGATCATTTAAAATTAATTATTTCAAATATGTTTATTTTAATGTGTAATTCTATGGCTGGATGTAATAAGGAGTCTGAAAAAATACAAATAATTTTGATGTTTTTAGAAAAATATAGTAAAAATGTATTTATTTTATTTAAAAAAAATTAATAAATATATTTGGGACCCGGGGTGGACTGTGCATCGGTTGGGGACATCTCTGCGCTGCTGACACGTCTCCGCTCGGGATGGTATCCTGCTGGCCCCACTATGGACTGGACTCTCACTACTATGTTAGATCCACTAAGGACTGTTCTTTCACAATATTATGTCACTCGACATCCATTGATTTCTGTCTCCCCTAGAGAGGCGGGGTTACCCACATATGCGGTTTCTCATAGTCATTCACATCGACGTCCCTTATGTGGGCTCTGTACCGAGGATGTTGTTGTGGCTTGTACAACCCTTTGAGACTTTTGTGATTTAGGGCTGTATAAATAAACATTGATTGATTGATTGATTTATTTATTTTTAGGTAAGATAAACATAATAATACAATTTATCTCTAGTCCGGATGATTTAGTTCTTGTCACCCTGTTGACCTCCCGTCTCTTCCCCAAGGATGGCTCCATGAGCTGGGCAAACGCCTGGAGATGCCCTACGTCAACAACACGGTCGGCGGCCCGTCGGTGCGCAGCTCGTACATTGCCGCCCTGTACTTCACCCTCAGCAGCCTGACCAACGTCAGCTTTGGCAACGTGTGCGCCAACATGGACGCAGAGAAAATCTTCTCCATCTGCACCATGCTCATCGGCGGTATGCCGGACGCCTCGTATGGAATAACGTGATTGGGCAGGCACGCTGTTTATATCGTGGGAAAGCGGACGTGAAAAAAGGCTGTCCTCACTCAGGTCCGCATGGAGCTGGAGGGGGCGTGGCCTCCAGCTCCGGCTGAAAATCGGGTGATTTTCGGGAGAATACTTGTCCCGGGAGGTTTTCGGGAGAGGCGCTGAATTTCGGGAGTCTCCCGGAAAATTCGGGAGGGTTGGCAAGTATGCTCATTCTGTAAAAAAATGTAAAATCCCATTCTGTTTTTTAAGGCGGACAGTCATAACGTTTTTAGCATTCAATACGACATTATTGTGAGGTTTTGTGTGAGTGTTCCTAAAAATAGGACCCAAGCACACATACAGTACAGCAGATTTTCACAGCTTACATATATGTATATACAGTCAAGAAAATAAGTATTTGAACACCCTGCTATTTTGCAAGTTCTCCCACTTAGAAATCATGGAGGGGTCTGAAATTTTCATGGTAGGTGCATGTCCACTGTATGAGAGATAACCTAAAAAGAAAAATCCAGAAATCTCAATATATGATTTTTTAACAATTTATTTGTGTGATACAGCTGAAAATAAGTATTTGAACACCAACATTAATGTTTGGTAGCGTAGCCTTTGTTTGCAATTACAGAGTTCAAACGTTTCCTGTAGTTCTTCACCAGGTTTGCACAGTCTACAGGAGGGATTTTGGCCCACTCCTCCACACAGATCTTCTCTAGATCAGTCAGGTTTCTGGGCTGTCGCTGAGTAACACAGACTTTCAGCTCCCTCCAAAGATTTTCAATTGGATTTAGGTCTGGAGACTGGCTAGGCCACTCCAGAACCTTAATATGGTTCTTACAAAGCCACTTCTTGGTTTTCCTGGCTGTGTGCTTTGGGTCATTGTCATGTTGGAAGATCCAGCCATGACTCATCTTCAATGATCTGACTGAGGGAAGGAGGTTTTTGGCCAAAATCTCACAATACCTGGCTGCAGTCATCCTCTCCTTAATACAGTACAGTCGTCCTGTCCCATGAGCAGAAAAACACCCCCAAAGCATGATGCTACCACCCCCATGCTTCACAGTAGGGATGGTGTTCTTGGGATGCTACGCATCATTCTTCTTCCTCCAAACACGCACAGTGGAATTATGACCAAAAAGGTAAATTTTGGTCTCATCTGTCCACAAAACTTTCTCCCATGACTCCTTTGGATCATCCAAATGGTCATTGGCAAACTTAAGACGGGCCTTAACATGTGCTGGTTTAAGCAGGGGAACCTTCCGTGCCATGCATGATTTCAAAGCATGACGTCTTAGTGTATTACCAACAGTGACCATGGAAACAGTGGTCCCAGCTCTTTTCAGGTCATTGACCAAGTCCTGCCGTGTAGTCCTGGGCTGATTCCTCACCTTTATTAGCATCATTGAGACCCCACGAGGCGATATCTTGCATGGGGCTCCACTCCGATTGAGATTGACCGTCATGTTTAGCTTCTTCCATTTTCTAATGATTGCTCCAACACTGGACCTTTTTTCACCAAGCTGCTTGGCAATTTCTCCGTAGCCCTTTCCATCCTTGTGGAGTTGTACAATTTTGTCTCTGGTGTCTTTGGACAGCTCTTTGCTCTTAGCCATGCTGAATGTTTGGGTCTTACTGATTGTATGGGGTGGACAGGTGTCTTTATGCAGCTAACGACCTCACACAGATGCATCTGATTCAGGATAATACAGTGGAATGGAGGAGGACTTTTAAAGGCGGACTAACAGGTCTTTGAGGGTCAGAATTCTAGCTGATAGACAGGTGTTCAAATACTTATTTTCAGCTGTATCACACAAATAAATTGTTAAAAAAATCATAGATTGTGATTTCTGGATTTTTCTTTTTAGGTTATCTCTCATACAGTGGACATGCACCTACCATGAAAATTTCAGACCCCTCCATGATTTCTAAGTGGGAGAACTTGCAAAATAGCAGGGTGTTCAAATACTTATTTTCTTGACTGTATATGTGTATGTATATATGTATAGATTGATAGATAGATGAATTAGGGACGTCCCGATCCGATAATTGGATCGGATCGGCCGCCGATATTTGCAAAAAAATGCGTATCGGCAAGGCGTGGGAAAATGCCAATCCAGATCCAGTTTGAAAAAAAAAACTACGGTCCGTGTTTTCCAACGCACCGATTTAAATAATACATTCCACTTTTCTGCTGCTCCCTAATTTTCGTTCCGCATTTTCCAGCACACCTTCAACACATCCACAGGTATGTGGATTCTCACGCAGTTCCTTTTAGCTGCTGGCATTACACGACAGGCTCTTCTCACTCTTTCCTGTGTCTCCCTCTCACAGACAGCAAGCGCACCTTCTTACACACGTCACATACTGTTACGTCATACGTCACATACGTATACGCCCTCCCCGAGCAGAGAGGTAGCAGCATGGCTAACGTTAGCTGTGATGCTAGCGCAGCCGTGCGAGCAACCTTCCCTCTAAGGTGCGCGCCTGTGCAATTGCGCACTGCTCAAGCGTCCTCTGCGCACGGCAAATCTATGCCACGCACAAAATCAAATAAAAAAATAAGCGCATAACAATTTTCGACACACGGACACGACAGAGAAAACAGTTTTCGTCATCATTGTTCAAATATTGTAACGTCTGTCGAGACGCTTATCTCCATTCGGTGCCACACCCCCACACCATCAAAATGCCGAGACAAACATTTCCACATCAACACCGTATGAAAAAAATAGTGATTTTTTTAGTTGTGATTTCCTTCTCTGCATGAAAGTTTAAAAGTTGCATATATTAATGCAGTATGAAGAAGAATGGTTTTATGTAGACACATAGAATCATCATACTGCTGTGATTATATGCATCAAGTGTTCATTCAAGGCTAAAGCAAAATATCCACATATATATCGTGTATCGCAATATGGCCTTAAAATATTGCAATATTAAAAAAAGGCCATATCGCCCAGCCCTAGTTCAATGATGCCATTTTTGTTTGTCATGTATAATTTTTTCTATTTTGTGTTTATCCTTGAATAAACAGGTCGGTTTCTTGTTACCAACCATTGTGTATTATTCAAACTCCCCTAATTCAGCTGGTTAGTTGTTATCAAGAGTAGTAAAACCCTTTTCAACATGATTCTGACAACTAAGTAGGCTAAATAACTTTAAACTTTAATACATGCTCGGATAGGCCAGTATCTGTCAGTATCGGTATCGGATCGGAAGTGCAAAAACAATATCGGTATCGGATCGGAAGTGCAAAAACCTGGATCGGGACATCCCTAAGATGGATATATCGGCCCCCAGACACATTTGTTTCTCTAAATTTGGCTCCCCGAGTCAAAATAATTGCCCAGGCCTGGCATAGAATAACTTGATTTATATTTTTAAGACAGCCCAAAGCAGGCATAACAAACTTTAATGTAACATTGTCTGTCAATAATCTGTAGCACAAGGAGCTAAACATTTGCATACAACAACAATATAATCCACTTACTCTTTGATTCCTTCCAGTAGCCTGAAGTCTAGGTTGTCCTCGCTGCGGTCAAAGTAGCCCTTGTTGGCAGTGAGGACCAGATGCCGGGGGTCCTGGCCCCTGTGCACGATGTTTGCCAGTTTGATCCGGTCCTGGTCTGCGCATTCAAGATGGCGGCCGGCTTCGTAGCAAGCGTCCTGCTGCCGGGGACTGAAGCCACAGCAGCTCGGATCCAGACGGTTGTGAATCTGCACTCGGACAAAACAAGACTGATGCAGCATACTCATTGCAGTGTGGAGAAGATAACCCTCTCTGGGCTTTCTTGCGATATGAAAGTTTCCTCTACTGCTCAACTGTGGTGTGTTCATTTTATACGATAGCAGCAAAGATGATAGCACAAAGGAGTGCTTATTCAAGCAATATCCTCGCTCATATCAACCCCACTGCACACGTTGACTCTGATAACCTCTAACCATAGAGACAATCTCTACCTTCCATCCTCACTCTGCAATACTTGATTGACAGGGGATTTGGAAATTTCCAGCAAAGGTTTGACAGGAAACAGAGGCGATAACTATGATGGTCACATTGTGTCCCTGATTTGGGATCGCAGAAAGCTGATAGAGGGTTTTTGGAGTGTGCAACAGGGTAGTAAAAAAATGAGCAGTCATTTCCGCCAGTGGCAGAAAAATGTCACTACTACGGTGGTATCTTAACTTACGAGTAGTTTGAGGTACACGCTTTTTGTTATGGTTTAAAGCAGCACTAAGTAACTTTTCAACCTGCATAAAACGTTTTCATAACTTTTGAGATGATACATGGACTAACAATTAGTTGAATGACACCTCTGTCATGGCCTGAAGGGGTCTGTATCGCTTTCACTGGCACTTATCAACTTTGAGGAGGGTGGCAGGAACCCTGCCACACAAAAAACAACAAACATGCTGACTTGCTTCATGGCATACATCACTCGCCCTTACCCCATTTGTTAAAAAGACGGAAGTCGATGCGAATGCCTGCATGCCACCAGAAAACTAAAAGAAGAAGAAGACAAACACCTACGTGCAATTACTGCTATCATGGCCTTAGCTCCAAAACAACCAAAGAAACAAAAAGGTTTGTCTGAGGAGACAATAAAAGAAAAACGGAGCCTACCCGGATAAAAGGACAGTCAGGATCAACATTCGATGGCATGAGCTCAAAGATGAGGAGGGACTTTTGGCCAATGCTGACTTGGCTCGGTTCCTGCTAAAGTAGTAAGTGACATTCAATTGCTCAAATCAAAACGATAATACTAATGATAGCTATCGGAAATTTGCGTGGTAGCAATAACGGCCGACAGCTTAAAAGTTTGCAGGTCCACACGACTTCCTTCTGAAAAACTCTCCCGCCGGTCTTTCTTTGCATCTGCCCCAATACATTATTGGTAGTACCGTCATGTCCGTAGCGCAATCCAAGATCATCTCTTGATAGTGTCCCCTATTTAACATCAGCATAGCCATTAAAGACGTAATATTTATAATCTGTGCCAATATTACAGCAAACATTCTGTCAGTTTTGATGCTATATGCGCTATATGTCTCATTGGCACTCACCGAGGGCGGACGCTCCCCTTCCCTTTTCCTTATCTCTCCTGCTTGCTTCTTTGTCTTGTCTTAACTTTCTTGTTGCCTATTTTTGCACTGCTCTCCAAATATAAACATTGGAATTAATTAACTGGCCTCTCAACGAAATTGACAAGATCTTAGGTTTGGGAGAACCTGCCTGTCTTGACGGAGCGGTTGTTGCTGGACACACGATGGACTCTTGGGAAAACAAGAAGTGCCGCGTGCCTGACGACCCTGTCAGTCAAGGACGTGAAGATATCCACCTATTCGGAATTATGACAACAGGACATCTATTGATTGGAGTAAGCGTTGCTCTGGTTTGACGACAAATTGGAAGTTGCTGGCAGTCTTCAAAGTACCCCAAAGCTGCCACAAATGATTGGCGGATGCGGGCAGAACTTTGGACACTCTTGTGATTTGGATAACATCAGACCGTCTGCCCTGCAGGATTAATTTGAGGACCAGTAATAGACAATTGAGAGTGAAAAGAAAATGTTATTTTCACTCGCATACAAAACTTTCTAACTTGGATTGTTTCCCTGGCTTCAAGACTCTCCCAAAGGACGGTGCAGCGAAAACACAACAAACTCCCTTCAATATGTATGTGATACGAGAACACATTTCTTTGTTGTGTGCATTCTAAACATAAAAAAACGCAAGCAAAAGTCAGCTAAAAATGTAGCAAATGGGGATCAATATATAGACCATAAAGCGCTAAAAAAAAAACTTACAAAAAACTCCCGCTAACAACGCTCCAGTCACATGCCGTGGCCTGTCTATTAACCAAGCTGTTGTGACGTTGGTATTGTAAGAACCAAAACCGCCAAACATTTTTTACTGGCGCCATGACACATCGCCTTTCTTACACTGCACCTTCGATCACTGGCGAGTAGTTAACTACTAGCTAGCTTGAGCAGCTAACAACTTTGGTTGCGACCTGTTATAAAATAAAGAAGACGCTTGAGCTGCTTGTGCTGTATTGCCTTTGAGTTTGGGAAAAATGTATAAAGCACTTTTCTCTAGAGACTCAAAGCGTTTAAAAAAGTGTGTTATGGTTGTTTTTACAAATGATGACAGATGTGAACAAGAGCATGTATTGTCTTTGTGTGATGATGTAAATGAGGTGTGGTTGTGTTGTATATTAAGTATGTATCAATGAAAGGGCATTTTATGACTTTTCTTAATTTGATTACATGCTATAGTATGATTTTATTGTCATAATTTTATTGCATGATTTTTGTATCCCTTTAATTTAGTTGGCCAGGAACTGCAGATGGAAATTAGCTATTTAGCTATAATCTGGCACAGAACATATATGTCTTTGAGCTTAATGTTTCTGTGCATGTCCCTTCAAATAAAGACTAAACTAAACATTACCTACATCTTTAAGCTACATATAAACCAGTGTGGGTAAAGTGTCTTGCCCAAGGAAACAACGGCAGTGACTAGAATGGCAAAAGCGGGGATCGAATATAAAACCCTCAAGCACAGCTCTATCAACTGAGCCACGCCGCTAACAATTTATGTAAAATACACAATAGACGTTACACTTTTGTAAAGTTTACTTTATGTTTAGTTTCAGTCTTACAAACCTAAATGAAGTAAGAAGTGTAAAGAAATAAAATTGAGGAAGAAAAATAATTTGAAAAAAGGAACATCAATTTTCAAAACTTTTGTGACTTCTGTTTCTTAATGCTGTTAATTATCTGCACATGGCTGGAAACAAGTAGAGATGGCAGAATCGTGAATATATTGACAGTGCCGTGTGAAAGTCGATGTGTTTACTTTGCAATTAAGCAAACGCAGTCTCAAATGATTATAACCCGCGACAGCACTTTCTGACCAAATATCCAAATTTCGATGTCCGGCCCCTGAGCCCTTGGGCTCTGGAAACTGTGGCCCCCATAGTATTTGTAGTTGAATAGCCCTGCTGTTACTTTTAAATTACTTTATAAAACTACTACGAATGCCCGTAGTGTATTCCATCGTATTGTTTTTCTAACAATAAGTATCATCTAAAAGTTTGCTTTTCTTTTTAAAAGGGATGATACATGTTTAAATGGTGCTTTTTAGGGGGTTGAACTGATTTTGATTCATTTCAATGGGCGACAGTGATCTGAGATCTTTTGCTTTGATGCGCCTGAAATTGTGGCAGCATATCACAGTAGCTCCTTTGAATTCCTTCATTTTACTTTATTTTTGGTATTATTCTCAACTTTTCTTGACTTTTTTTTATCACTTATCTTTTCCATAAACCACTAATTATGGTTATTGGGCGCTTTTGTGTGTTTTCATTACTTTTCTTTTTCTTTTCGGGCCGTTTTGTGTTTGGCTTTGATCAGCGGAGCAGCAGGCCTTTTGTTTACACACGCGAGGAGCCGTTTGCGCTATGGGGATTGCGGCCGGACTTTCCCGTGGAACTACGGAAAAAGCGCAGGGGACGCCGTGCCGGAGTAAAGATGAGTGAGCGGAGAAAGAAATGTAAGCCTGCAATTCCCTCATGGGGAACGTGCGGTCTTTGGCGAATAAAATGGACAAATTGTTTGGGCTCGTCCAAACTCAGAAGGAGTACGCCGTGTGCAGTATCATGTGCTTTACGGAGACTTGGCTACACGCGGACTTCCCGGACCACAGCGCGTCTCTACCCGGCTTCACAACCTCACGGCGGATAGAGACACACTCCTGAGCGGTAAGAAAAAAGGCGGTGGGATTGACATCTTGGTGAACGAGGTGGTGTAATCCTGGACATGTTACTGTAAAGGAGTGTGTTTGTATGCCGGACATTGAACTTCTGGCTGTTGGAATTCGACCATATTATTTGCCAAGGGAGTTTACTTCTGTAATCTTCATCGGAGTGTACGTCCCTCCTTCTGCTGACGAGGCTGCTGCTTGCGACACCATTCACCATTGCTAAGCAACAGACCAAACATCCCGATGCCCTCATTCTCATTTCGGGTGATTTTAATCATGTTTCTTTGGACTCTATTTTACCCACTTTCCATCAATATGTGCACTGTGCAACCCGGGACAATAAAACTCTGGACCTACCACTGCCCTGCCCACCCTGGGACGGTCTGATCACAATCTGGTGCTTTTAACACTTCAACGGCGTGGCGAAGTTGGTGGAGTGGCCGTGCCAGCAATCGGAGGGTTGCTGGTTATTGGGGTTCAATCCCCACCTTCTACCATCCTAGTCATGTCCGTTGTGTCCTTGGGCAAAACACTTCACCCCTTGCTCCTGATGGCTTCTGGTTAGCGCCTTGCATGGCAGCTCCCGCCATCAGTGTGTGAATGGGTAAATGTGGAAATACTGTCAAAGCGCTTTGAGTAACTTGAAGGTAGAAAAGCGCTATACAAGTATAACCCATTTATCATTTATTTATAATATGTTCCTGCTGTGAAGAGGCAGTCTGTCTCAACAAAATCAGTGCAGAGGCGGAACCAGGAAGCATGCCTTGCAGGACTGTTTTGAGACCACAGACTGGGACGTACTCTGTAAGCCTCACGGAACAGATATTGACAGCATTACAGACTGCATCACAGA
The DNA here is from genome assembly GCF_033978685.3 of Nerophis lumbriciformis. Lineage (NCBI taxonomy): Eukaryota > Metazoa > Chordata > Actinopteri > Syngnathiformes > Syngnathidae > Nerophis > Nerophis lumbriciformis. Next base: position 25,472,546 of record NC_084563.2, on the reverse strand, counting down.
CTACATCAATTTCTGTGAGGACTCCATCATCCCTACAAAAACTGTCTATTGTTACCCAAATAACAAGCCCTGGATCACCAGCCAGCTAAAGGTGCTGCTGAATAAAAAAAAGCTAGCCTTCAGATCCGGTGATCGGGACGAGTTGAACAGGATACAGTGGCAGCTTAAAGTTCAGCTGCAAGAAGGGAAAGATGCCTACAGAAGGAAGCTAGAGGCTAAACTCCAACAGAACAACACTCGTGATGTGTGGAAGGGCATGAAAACCATCACAGGCTTCAACAACAAAGCCAAACTGCTTGATGGGGGTGTAGATAGAGCCGATGAGCTGAATTTGTTTTTCAATAGATTTAGCAATGCACCCCTTACTGGCCCTCCCCCCACTACTCCTGTCCTCACACCTCCCCTGAACATCAATACACAAACTCCTTCTCTATTACCTGCCACCACTGTTTCTTATCCCCCCACTTCCACCCCCACTGAGAAAGCCAGCCCGGTGTGTCTGACACCTGGACATGTGAGACGACAGCTGGAGAGAGTCATTCCAGCCAAGTCAGCAGGCCGTGACCGAGTCAACCCCTGGGTCCTGAAGACTTGTGCTGCTCAGCTAATTGAGATCCTGCACTTCATCTTCAAGATCCTGCACTTAATCTTCAACCTGAGTCTGAAGTTAACGGATACCAGCGCTATGGAAAACATCCTGCATAGTGCCGGTGCCCAAGAAGCCCATCCCATCGAGCTTGAATGACTTCAGACCTGTTGCCCTGAAGTCCCATGTCATGAAGGTCCTCGAGAGACTTGTGCTGGATCAGCTGAGACCCCTGGTGGTTCCTTCACTGGATCCTCTACAGTTTGCATATCAGCCCCATGTAGGAGTGGATGATGCTGTTATCTACCTGCTGTATCATGCTCACTCTCACCTGGATGGTGGGAAGGGCACTGTGAGGATCATGTTCTTTGATTTCTCCAGTGCCTTTAACACCATTCAGCCAATTCTGATGAGTGACAAGTTACTCAGGATGGGTCAGTTCATTCATTTTCTCCTGGATCACTAAATACTTGTCTGACAGGCCCCAGTTTGTGTGACTGGGGAGCTCCCTGTCGGATACTGTGGTCAGTGGTGTAGGTACTCCACAGGCGACCGTCCTGTTTTCTTTCCTGTTCACCCTGTACACCTCAGACTTCCAGTATAGTTCCAGGTCCTGCCACCTGCAGAAATACTCTGACGACTCTGCTGTGGTCGGGTGTATCAGAGAGGGACAGGAATTGGAGAATAGAACACTGATCGCTGACTTTGTGGAGTGGTCTCAGGCGAACCATCTGGTCCTTAATGTGGACAAGACCAAGAAACTAGTCATCGACTTCACAGGAAGAGAATGACCCTGGTGAGCCCATCAAGATCCAGGGCCGGGAGGTGGCAGTAGTGGGGCAGTACAAGTACCTGGGAGTCCACTTGAACAGCAGACAGGACTGTAAGGACAACTGCAAAGCTGTTTACAATAAGGGCATGAGCAGACTCTTTTTCCTGAGGAAGCTTAAGTCCTTTAATAACAGCAAAAGGGACACAAACCGGATTGACAAACTGATCCGGAAAGCCGGCCAAACTATTGGCACGCAGTTGGAGGCGTTTGTGTCAGTGAGGGACAGGAGGACACTGGACAAACTGCTGGCCATCATGGACAATCCTGCCCACACACTCCACCTGACAATTGAGGGACAGCGGAGTTCATACTCCAACACACTCCTTCAGCTTCGTTCCCACAGTGTTCGATTCAAGAACTCCTCCATTCCGCACTCCATCCTGCTGTATAATCACTCGCCATACAGCAAGTATGTAATGAAAATCTGTAATAGACAGATGGTATCTGTCTATTACCTAAAACCTTCTATGCTAGCTACTTCTCTTTGTTTTTAATGTCTATTTTCTGCTGGATTTACTCTCTATTTTATGCTGCAGCTGTCACATATACTGTAATATTGTACATGGTAATTGTTATATATTGTATATATGATATAGACATAATATAATATAATATATATATATAATATACTGTACATATATAATGTAAATATTACGTATAAAAGTTATATTTTATATCGCTATATTCAGTCTATTTATACCTGCATTGTCCTTTCCATCCTTACACTTTCCATCATTGTAACTGAGCTACTGTGTGGAACAATTTTCCTTGTGGATCATTAAAGTTTGTCTAAGTCTAAGTCTAAGATATTAGAGTTACGAGCTTGGTCATAGAACTAATTAAGCTTGTGAGTCGAGTTACTAAGTATACTGCCACAAGTAATAAAAATATTATATATATATATATATATATATATATATATATATATATATATATATATATATATATATATATATATATATATATATATATATATATATATATATATATATATATATAAGGGCTGCAACTAACAACTAATTTGATAATCGATTAATCTGTTGATTATTACTTCGATTAATCGATTAATAATCGGATAAAAGAGACAAACTACATTTCTATCCTTTCCAGTATTTTATTGAAAAAAAAAAACCAGCATACTGGCACCGTACTGGCACCATACTTATTTTGATTATAGTTTCTCAGCTGTTTGTAAATGTTGCAGCTTATAAATAAAGGTTTATAAAAAAAATTTTTTTTTAAATTAAAAGTATCCTCTGCGCATAGATCCAACGAATCGATGACTAAATTAATCGCCAACTATTTTCATAATCGATTTTAATCGATTAGTTGTTACAGCCCTTTATATATATATATATATATATATATATATATATATAAATAAAGGGGCCAAAACCCAAAACCAGTAAAGTCGGCACGTTGTAAAAATGATTTGCAAATCCTTTTCAACCTACCGGGTACTTTCAATTGAATAGACTGTAAAGACAATATATGTATTGTTCGAACTGAGAAACTTAATCTTTTTTTGCAAATAATCATTAACTTAGAATTTAATGTCAGCAACACATTGCAAAAAAGTTGGCACAGGGGCATTTTTACCACTGTGTTACATGGCCTTTCCTTTTAACAACAGTCAGTAAATGTTTGGGAACTGAGGAGACCAATTTTTGAAGCTTTTCAGGTGGAATTCTTTCCCATTCGTGCTTGATGTACAGCTTAAGTTGTTCAACAGTTCGGGGTCTCCCTTGTCGTATTTTAGGATTCATATTGCGCCACACATTTTCAATGGGAGACAGGTCTGGACTACAGGGAGGCCAGTCTAGTACCCGCACACTTTTACTATGAAGCCACGCTGTTGTAACACGCGGCTTGGCATTGTCTTGCTAAAATAAGCAGGGGCGTCCATGATAATGTTGCTTGGATGGCAACCGATGTTGCTCCGAAACCTGTATGTACTTTTCAGCATTAATGGTGCCTTCACAGATGTGTAAGTTAGCCATACCATCGCAGATGCTAGCTTTTGGTTATGGTTATTTTCCTCTTTGGTCCGGAGGACACGACGTCCACGGTTTCCAAAAACAATGTGAAATGTGGACTCGTCATACCACAGAACTTTTTTTCACTTTGCATCAATCCATCTTAGATGAGCTCTGGCCCAGCTAAGCCGGCGGTGTTTCTGTTGAGAAATGTTGTTCTTAAACTGTTGGACAATTTGCTCACACACTTGTTCACAAAGTGGTGACCATCACCCATCCTTGTTTGTGAATGACTGAGCATTTCATGGAAGCTGCTTTTATACCCAATCATGGCACCCACCTGTTGCCAATTAGCCTGGTCACCTGTGGGATGTTCCAAATAAGTGTTTGATGAGCATTCCCTGAACATTCCTTGGTCTTTTTTGCCACTTGTACCAGCTTTTTTGAAACATGTTGCAGGCATCAAATTCCAAATGAGCTAATAAAGTTTACCAGTTCGACCATTAAGTATCTTGTCTTTGCAATCTATTCAATTGAATATAGGTTGAAAAGGATTGGCTAATCATTGTATTCTGTTTTTATTTACGATTTACACAATGAACATTGTGTAAATCGTAAATAAAAACAGAATACTTAATATAGTAACATGTGTGATCATGTGCTTCCATCTACCGCAATCATGTTCCACAAAACATTGACTACATAATTTGTTTTAAAATTAAGAGTTTGAGGTTGGAGCAACATACTTCCGTAGCTAGTGAGCACGCGCACAGGTGGCGTGGGCGTGCAAGAGACTCATAGAAGAAACATTTGCGGTCAGTATTTGTTTCTACAGTTTGGTACTAATCCAGTAAATAGAAACACACTTGTTATTTTAGGCTATTTTTGTTCAGTTAAAATCTCTTTTGACAAAAATTTGCACAAGTTTGCTCTGCTAATTTTCATTAGCCTGTGTATGACCTTGTCAATTGTACGTTAGCATGAAGCTAGTGGCATTAAAGCCAACCTTCATTCTGTATAATTTTTTTATTTTATTTTTCAGTTTATAATAATCTTATTCCTACATGTAGCACCTCATGTAAATACTATTGTACTTTCTTTTGTGTGAATAGTTTTACTGTGACTTCATTGTAGAGCCTATCGATAAACAACCTTCCGTTGTTTTATTCATCTCTCATTTAAAAGACTGTTTACACAAATATTTGGCAAACTAAATTCCAACAACAAGGAAGGGCATAATAATATATGTAATTAAACCAGGTAGTAGTCAAGATGGCGGCGCCCTGACGGGCTGCGGCTTGCAGAGGCTCATGGTAGAAATAGAACAATTTGGCAAAAATACCGGACAATTATTTAAATTTCATGGCTGGCTTACAGTGTGGACACTCCGTGGTCACATACGACCGCCAGACAATTCTGGATGTGGATAGATTGGGCCGTTTTGGACTGAAAGATGCGTGTACGTTGGACCTCCTTGCTAGCATGGGAATACTTCGCCGGCTACATCCAGCGGCCTTTGAAGCAGCGGAGTCAAGTACCAGCAGGGACCGTCAATGGAAGACACGTAAGCGGTGTGATCGGAAACAGAAGCGGGGATGCCGAGCAGGGCTAACAACAAAGCTAAAGGCTAATCCCCACAGAACGCCGCTTCCTTCCGTCCTGCTTTCAAACGTCCGCTCCCTGGAGAACAAACTGGACTACCTGAAGCTGGATTTAAATGCAAGACGCGAGATGAGAGACTGCTGCGCCATATTTCTAACAGAAACGTGGCTGAAACCAACCGTTCCGGACGAGGCAGTTAGCATCGAGGGGCTAACTATGTTTCGGTCGGACAGAAGCAGATCTCTCACTGGTAAATCCCGAGGTGGTGGTGTTTGCATATACCAGAGGTGGGACCAAGTCATTGCTTTGCAAGTCACAAGTAAGTCTCAAGTCTTTGCCCTCAAGTCTCGAGTCAAGACAGGCAAGGCCCGAGTCAAGTCCAAAGTCAAGACTGGAAAGTCTCAAGTCAAGTCCCAAGTCCTGTATTTTGAGTTTCGAGTCCTTTCAAGTCCTTTTAACCACAGACTAATATATTTACACAGATTGTGTATGCTTTTAAAACGCTGTATTTATTTATTAAAACAATCCATCCATCCATCCATCTTCTTCCGCTTATCCGAGGTCGGGTCGCGGGGGCAGCAGCCTAAGCAGGGAAGCCCAGACTTCCCTCTCCCCAGCCACTTCGTCCAGCTCTTCCTGTGGGACCCCGAGGCGTTCCCAGGCCAGCCGGGAGACATAGTCTTCCCAACGTGTCCTGGGTCTTCCCCGCGGCTTCCTACCGGTCGGACGTGCCCTAAACACCTCCCTAGGGAGGCGTTCGGGTGGCATCCTGACCAGATGCCCGAACCACCTCATCTGGCTCCTCTCGATGTGCAGGAGCAGCGGCTTTACTTTGAGCTCCCCCCGGATGGCAGAGCTTCTCACCCTATCTCTAAGGGAGAGCCCCGCCACCCGGCGGAGGAAACTCATTTCGGCCGCTTGTACCCGTGATCTTGTCCTTTCGGTCATAACCCAAAGCTCATGACCATAGGTGAGGATGGGAACGTAGATCGACCGGTAAATTGAGAGATTTGCCTTCCGGCTCAGCTTCTTCACCACAACGGATCGATACAGCGTCCGCATTACTGAAGAGGCCGCACCGATCCGCCTGTCGATCTCACGATCCACTCTTCCCTCACTCGTGAACAAGACTCCGAGGTACTTGAACTCCTCCACTTGGGGCAAGATCTCCTCCCCAACCCGGAGATGGCACTCCACCCTTATTAAACAACCTTATTAAAACAAGTGCATTTGAAATTGCAAGAAAAAAAATAGTGCTGACATTGCACTTCATAATAGCACTATTAACCAGTCATTTTAAACATTTAACTCATTCCTTTACAGAATAAACAAATTTGCAAAAACAAGTGCAACTGTACTTATTTGTACAAAAGTGTTAACATTGTATTTCCATGGCATATTGCATTGTAACTAGTTCCACAGCAGTTGATATCCTGTTCTTACCTTATATCATTGATCTCATCTCATACTGTATGTGTGTTGATGTGTGCGTACACATGAAAAACCTAACAAATACATGAACAAAACAATGAACACAGTTGTACTTTTTAGATGTCAGTGCCCTATGCAATATGTACACATATTCTTAACATAGTATATAATTTAACTGACCTTTATTTGACTATGTTTGTCTTTTTGTAGGTGGCTAAAATACGTGGTGCTGCTGACCGCCGTCTAACGTTATGTTAGACGGCGTGTGTGATGATGTGTGTGTGATACATGGACTAACGTAACGTTATGTGTAGGTACCTCATGAGACCCTGCTTTAAAAAAATCACTTGACAAAAAGTATGAATAAGGTAGCAAACTGCAGTGGACGCAACAGATTGCAGTGTTTGCAATGATGTTATATCCATAGACATCTTATAAGTAGACGCAGCATTGGTTGCTGTGACGTGAGCAATTTGGCCGCCATCTTGAAGTGGTGACGAGGAGCCGGCGAGCAGCCTAAACTGACAGTTGACAGGTAGAAAACAAAGATGCCGGGCTGGTGTTCAGCGTTTTCCTACTCAAATGAGCGGACTGCTGAAAATAGGAATAGGGGGATTACTTTTCACAAGTAAGATTTAACATTAACGTACTATTGGTTGTATTTTATGAAAATAATATTACCACAGAGTTGAGAAGGAGCAAAGATCTTCAATATTTGTATGTGAAAATCACAAAGAAATCTTCTGGGGGAGAATGACCCCCCTCAGGGGTTTGGTTTACAAACTTTCTGCCCCACCTAAAACAAAATTCACCAGCCGCCACTGATTATGATGCATTCTCATTTTAGGCAAAATATAAGACAATACTTTCTTAACAGTATAATAGTAACCAGGAATAAGTCTTCAAGTAACAATATTAAAATACTAACATTGTTGGGTAAGACAGCATTTGGTTTTATTCTGAATCCAGTGAAACATATTGGTGGTTTTAGCTGATATAAAGACTTTCAGGTGTTTATATATGTTTAAGTATTTGGCAGACGCTTTTATCCAATGCGACATACATAAAAAATACATATATAACAATCACTGTAAACATTATCATTTAAGGGAAGAATGTAATAGAAAATATCAATACAAAGTGTCAAGACAGAATAAACTCTCTACTGCTGCAGCAACAGAGATACAGTCTACAGGTCCCTAAGATATATAGATATCTAATGTATTCATACATTGTCTATGTAGGATATACGCATGTATATATAACATAATCATACTGTTTCTTCAATTTAAAAATAGCTGACCGTTTTTTTCCCCCTTCTCTGGGATTATATTCCCAGTTTTGATCTCGGACGTCTGGTCACTTATAGCGCATAAGAATATTATATTACTGTTAAGCAAACTATGAATAATAAAACACGCCAAAACATGTGTCCGTTATTATAGCTACACGTATGACAAAAAAGCGCGTGAAAATCAGTGGTATTTAGTGAGGTAAAATTAATTAAATGCGCCGACAGTTAATTGCTCCTGCCAAATGAATTGCACTGAGTGGAGCGGATCACCACTCCAAGATGGCGGCCCCGCGTCTCGTCTGCGCCAGTAGGCAGTAGCGCTCCATGCTGCGTCTACTTATAAGATGTCTATGGTTATAACGTTAACAGTGAGTTTACAGCCTCACTGATTTAACTACACTGCAAATAAAAGTCACGTTACTTAGCCAATAAGCGTAATTTTATATTCAAAACTTACCCTTCTTTGTGCAACTTCAAATGTCGAACGAAGTTGGAAGTTGTTGCGTCTCCGTCTGCAATATTCGAACTGCGTGATTTGCATACAGCAATTCGTTTTTTGTTGACCAAGTTGTAGTTTTTATACCCAAACGAAACCAACTTTGGCATAATTGTTTCTCACTGGCACGTTGTTTCACAACTCTTGTTCATTGGTTCTCTTGCAATCTGATTGGATGAATGCTGTGGGATGAAAACAACGTAGATCTAATTTGATTGGCTATTGTACTGAGAGCACACCAGTTGACAGGAACAACACGCTGATAGACACACACGTACACAATGAAAGATACGGAGCGCTCCCAAATAACATTTTAAGCTTTGGGTTTTGGGGAAAGTAGCAAGTCATGTCAAGTCAAAAAGCTCAAGTCCAAGTGAAGTCACAAGTCATTGATGTTAAAGTCTAAGTCAAGTTGCAAGTCTCTTTACATTTTGTCAAGTCGAGTCTAAAGTCATCAAATTCATGACTAGAGTCTGACTCGAGTCCAAGTCATGTGACTCGAGTCCACACCTCTGGCATATACGTCAACAATAACTGGTGCAATAATGGGAAGATAGTATCAAGTCACTGCTCTCCTGATGTTGAACTATTAACTATAAAATGCAGGCAATTTTATTTACCCAGGGAATTCAGTGCTATGATCTTCACAGCAGTGTACATTCCCCCCAGTGCTAACACCAAAGAAGCTTTGAATGCTTTGTACTGCTCCATCAATGAACTGCAAACTACACATCCAGAGGGAGTTTTCATCATGGCAGGGGATTTTAATCAAGCTAACATGAAAACAGTTTTCTCTCATTTCCATCAATATGTGAATTTTGCAACCAGGGGTGGAAGCAAGCTGGACTTGGTTTTTAGTAATATTAAACAGACGTATAAAGCTGCACCACGCCCCCACCTCGGCTCCTCTGACCATCTATCTGTGATGCTAATTCCTGCATACAAGCCCCTGCTGATCAGGAAGCAAGCTACAGTAAAGCAGGTGAGGACCTGGCCAGAGGGAGCAATGTCAGCATTACATGACTGCTTCGAAACCACAGACTGGGACATGTTCAAAGCAGCCGCCACCAAAAATCACCACACGTGTGGAGGAGTATGCAGAGTCTGTGTCCGCATACATTCAGAAGTGCATGGAGGATGTCAGTGTGATCAAGAACATCCCCACACGGGCCATTGAAACCCTGGATGAACAGTGAGGTACGTGCAATGCTGAAGGCTCGGAACAAGGCTTTCAAGTCTGGCGTTTCAAGGTGGCATTAAAATCAGCCAGAGCTAACCTGAACCGTGCCATTAAGGTTGCAAAGCGTGCTCTCAGTCAGAAAGTGCAGGACTTCTTCGAGAACCCTACAAACACTAGACAAATGTGGCAGGGTATACAGGTCATCACGGACTATAAAGCTGCCCCCTGTCCATGTGACAACAGTATCAGCTTCCTAGATGACCTTAACAACTACTTTGCAAGGTTTGAGGCACTTAACACCACTCCAGCGAGAAAATCCATCCCTCGCCCTGATGAGCAGCCGCTCAACCTGGATATAGCGGATGTCCGGAAAACCCTGAGGAGAGTGAACCCCCGGAAAGCACCGGGACCTGATGACATTCCGGGCAAGGTGCTTAAGGGATGTGCAGACCAGCTGGCGGGGGTTCTCACAGACATCTTCAACATCTCGCTGACCAAGGCTGTGGTACCATCATGTTTTAAGACGGCCACAATCATTCCAGTGCCAAAAAACCCACAATCTCCTCCCTCAATGATTACCGCCCCCATCATAATGAAGTGCTTCGAGAGGCTGGTAAAGGAATATATTGTCTCCAGACCGCAAAGACAAGGTACTTAACATTCAAACTGGAAAACTTTATTATTTTTTGTAAAATTTAGCTTTGGAAAAAGACTGAGAAAGTTAAGGAATGCTCATCAAACACTTATTTGGAAAATCCCAAAGGTGAACAGGCTAATTGGGAACAGGTGGGTGCCATGATTGTGTATAAAAGCACCTTCCATGAAATGCTCAGTCAATCACAAACAAGGATGGGGCGAGGGTCACCACTTTGTCAACAAATGCCTGAGCAAATTGTTTAAGAACAACATTTCTCAACCAGCTATTGCAAGGAATTTAGGGATTTCACCATCTTGGTCCGTAATATCATCAAAAGGTTCAGATATTCTGGAGAAATCACTGCACATAAGCAGCAATGCTGAAAACCAACATTGAATGCCTGTGACCTTCAATCCCTCAGGCGGTACTGCATCAAAAAGCGATAGTGTGTAAAGGATATCACCACATGGGCTCAGGAACACTTCAGAAAACCAGTGTCAGTAACTACAGTTCGTCACTACATCTGTAAGTGCAAATTAAAACTCTACTATGCAAAGTCAAAGCCATTTATCAACAACACCCAGAAACGCCGCTGGCTTTGCTGGGCACGAGCTCATCTAAGATGGACTGATGCAAAGTGTAAAAGTGTTCTGTGGTCTGACGGGTCCACATTTCAAATTGTTTTTGGAAACTGTGGACGTCGTGACCTCCTGACCAAAGGGGAAAATAACCATCCAGATTGTTATAGGCGCACAGTTCCAAAGCCAGCATCTGTGATGGTTTGGGGGTGTATTAGTGCCCAAGGCATGGCTAAATTACACGTCTGTGAAGGCACCATTAATGCTGAAATGTACATACAGGTTTTGGAGCAACATTTGTTGCCATCCAAGCAACGTTATCATGGTTCAGTGTTACAACAGCGTGGCTTCATAGTAAAAGAGTGCGGGTACTAGACTGGCCTGTCTGTAGTCCAGACCTGTCTCCCATTGAAAATGTGTGGCGCAACATGAAGCCTAAAATACCACAACTGAGACTGTTGAACAACTTAAGCTGTACATCAAGCAAGAATTGATTAAGAATTCCACCTGAAAAGTTTCAAAAATTGGTCTCCTCAGTTCCCAAACGTTTACTGAGTGTTGTTAAAAGGAAAGGCCATGTAACACAGCAGTAAAAATGCCCCTTTGCCAACTTTTTTGCAATGTGTTGCTGCCATTAAATTATAAGTTAATGATTATTTGCAAAAAAATATATGTTTCTCAGATCGAACATGAAATATCTTGTCTTTGCAGTCTATTTTGGGGCGGTATAGCTCAGTTGGTAGAGTGGCCGTGCCAGTAACTTGAGGGTTCCGGGTTCGATCCTTGCTTCAACCATCCGAGTCACTGCCGTTGTGTCCTTGGGCAAGACACTTTACCAACCTGCTCCCAGTGCCACCCACACTGGTTTAAATGTAACTTACATATTGGGTTTCACTATGTACTGTAAAAACACTTTGAGTCACTAGAGAAAAGCACTATATAAATATAATTCCACTAATTTCATTTAATTTAATGTAGGTTGAAAAGGATTTGCAAATCATTGTATTCTGTTTTTATTTACCATTTACACAACGTGCCAACTTCACAAGCAGCAACAGTTGAAAAATGTGTGTGTATGATTAAAAAAAAATACATTACAAATTACTAATAATATAGATTTGTTTTTAAAAATATGTATATCTTTTTTTAGTCTTTTTAAAGAAAATATATGCAAATTATGAGAACTTTATTATGACACCACCTTGGCCACACCCCAACCAGTCCTAGACACGCTCCAACCACCACAAGTATATTGGCAATGTGTAAGAAACACTGGCACTACTGTATCGCCAAAACACTTTGTACTAGAAGTGTGAGAGTAACTGATATGTTATCTTGAGTCCTCTTTTCTATGTATTTTGTATTGTTGGTTTTTATCATGTACAACTATGATTAATCTTTATAAAATGTGTTTTGCAATAATATTTTTGATATCTGTAACATGGATTATTTAATTTAACGTATGCACGGACAATAAGACGCAACTCTTTTCCTACGCTTTGAACCTGCGACTTATACAACGGGGCAGCTACTTCATTGATTGTTCTTGGCCAACAGCCATAATATTTAGTATTCAACAAATAGTTTTCATAAAACACAAGCAGAGACACTGAAAAGGTTTTTTATTGTTTGGGCTATGGCGCCATCTTTTTGTTCCCTTGCTGCACTGTTTCCTTTTGTTTAGTGCTTTGAACCGGAAGCACAAGCGCAGTTCCGTCTGCTAGTCATCCACAGTCTTTCTACTCGTATGATTTCTTCACTCATCACTCCAAGCAACGTTGTATGTTAGATATAAGTGCTTACATGCATAATAGTAGGTGCTTTTGTAAGGTAATCAGGGTAGCGTCGTTTTGTATTGTTTCAGTTTCACAAATTCCTCAGTAAATTCACCAACACCTCACCGTAGAGTTAGTGAGTCTGTTTAGCTGATTGGAGAGCTACCTTCTGCAGCTAGTGGGTCCAAGACGATGACTTCTGTTTTGTTTGATCAACCGTTTACTGCCGTGTGACAAGCACTGTTTGGAAATAATTATGATTAATGTCAAACGTTTACAAAATCTTTCTGCGTAAATAACTCATTTTACAATTGTGGAGGGGGCGTGGTCGGCGCGTCTCCTGCGGGAAGGGCGTGTGCAGGCTACGAAGCAGCTGACAGGTGAGTGGATTTCCCAACTGAAGCGGGTTATCTAATCACCTGTCTCCCTTATTAGGGGTGCCCGAGGCCATGATGAGGGGAGGAGAGCAGAGAGAGCGGAAATAAAAGAGAACGCACATGCGAGCGAGAGAGAGACAGAGATCTGAAAAGACAAATAAAAGACTTGTTGAACCCTGGACTGGAGGTCCCCTCAATCCGACAACAAGCCATCAATCTGTCAATCCTTTCCGTGTCCGAGCCAGGTAAGGTTCCACGTGTTGAGTCAAATTATGCTATAGGCATAATTTGGTGCGGCTAATATATTGAAAAATATTTTTTTCTTGTAAAATGTTGTACTTCATACTGGAACGCTCTATAGTCCGCAAAATACGGCCTCATTTTTCTTATGGGAAAAATTGCTTTGGTTTTCATCACTATATGGTTTAAAATTGATAAAAACTGACATACTTTTACTTAATCCTCAAATATTTTGATCACGTCAATGATTTGCCTTCTGTCGAGTTTCCTTTTTAGCAAAATAGATTACAGTTGGTTGACAATTTTTACTGGCTAAACAAACAATAACGGTAAACACAATACAATCATTATACAAAACCCAAAACCAGTGAAGTTAGCACATTGTATAAATAGTAAATAAAAACAAAATACAATGATTTGCAAATCCTTTTCAACCTATGTATATTCAATTGAATAGACTGCAAAGACAAGATACTTAACGTTCGAACTGGAAAACGTAGTTGTTTTTTGCAAATATTAGCTCATTTGGAATTTGATGCCTGCAACAGGTCTCAAAAAAGCCTGAGAAAGCTGAGGAATGCTCATCAAACACTTATTTGGCGATGAGTCCGCCTGCAGGAGACAGGCGGACCGGCTGGCGTCCTGGTGCAGCCACAACAACCTAGAGCTGAACGCCCAGAAAACAGTGGAGATGATCATGGACTTCAGGAAAGTCACAGCCCCACCATCCCCCCTCACCCTGATTGACTCTCCCACCCCCGTCTCCATTGTGGACTCCTTCCGTTTTTTGGGCACCACCATCACCCAAGACCTCAAGTGGGAGCCGACCATAAGCTCCCTCATCAAGAAGGCCAGCAGAGGATGTACTTCCTGCGGCAGCTGAGGAAACTTAAGGTGCCGACCGAGATGCTGGTGCAGTTTTACTCAGTCATCATCGAGTCCATCCTGACCTCCTCCATCACCGTGTGGTTACCCGGCGCCACAGTCCAGGATAAGCATCGACTGCAGCGCATCGTACGTTCTGCTGAGAAGGTGATTGGCTGCAAGCTCCCATCCCTCCAGGACTTGTTCTCCTCCAGGACCAGGAGGCGTGTGGGTCGGATCACAGCTGACTCTTCTCACCCTGGACACAAACTATTCTCCCCTCTCCCCTCAGGCAGGAGACTACGGTCCATCCAGACCCACACCTCCCGCCACCTGAACAGTTTTTTCCCCTCGGCCATCAGGCACATGAACAATAACTCCTAACAGTAGCTCCTTGAATTCCTTGTAAGTCTATAACAAGATCTGATAGGTCAGTTCCAGCTCTTGTTATTACCAAATCTGTGTTATATGTGTTTTATGTTGCACAATTGCACCAAGAAAAATTCCTAGTTTGTGAACCCGTTCTCAAACAATGGCAATAAAACTATTCTGATTCTGATTTGGAACATCCCACAGGTGAACAGGCTAATTGGGAACAGGTGGGTGCCATGATTGAGTATAAAAGCAGCTTCCATGAAATGCTCAGTCATCCACAAACAAGGATGGGGCGAGGGTCAACACTTTGTGAACAAATGCGTGAGCAAATTTAGGGATTTCACCATCTGCGGTCCGAAATATCATCAAAGGTTTCAGAGAATCTGGAGAAATCCCTGCACGTAAGCGATGACATTATGGACCTTCGATCCCTCAGGCAGTACTGCATCAAAAAGCGACATCAGTGTGTAAAGGCTATCACCACATGGGCTCAGGAACACTTCAGAAAACCACTGTCAGTAACTACAGGGGGTAAGCAAAGTGAAAGCCATTTATCAACAACACCCAGAAACGCTGCTGGCTACGCTGGGCCCGAGCTAATCTAGGATGGACTGATGCAAAGTGTAAAAGTGTTCTGTGGTCTGACGAGTCCACATTTCAAATTGTTTTCGGAAACTGTGCCGTTGTGTCCTCCGGACCGAAGAGGAATAGAACCATCCGGACTGTTATAGGCGCAAAGTTCAAAAGCCAGCATATGTGATTGTATAGGGGTGTACTTGTGCCCAAGGCATGGGTAACTTACACATCTGTGAACACACCATTAATGCTGAAAGGTACATACAGGTTTTGGAGCAACATATGTTGCCATCCAAGCAGCGTTATCATGGACGCCCGTGCTTATTTCAGCAAGACAATGCCAAGCCACGTGTTACACAGCGTGGCTTCATATACATTTTTTTGCAATGTGTTGCTGCCATTAAATTCTAAGTTAATGATTATTTGCAAAAAAATTTAATTTTCTCAGTTCGAACATTAAATATCATGTATTTGCAGTCTATTCAATTGAATATAAGTGGAAAAGGATTTGCAAATCATTGTATTCTGTTTTTATTTACAAATTACACAAAGTGCAAACTTCACTGGTTTTGTGTTTTGAACATTTCAAATGGTGAGATAACACACTAAAGCTTTAACATGAGTTATTGAATATCCCTAATATCATATGATGACCATTGTGACCTCACAACTTTTGGTTGCGCACCTGACTCTCACTTGCTGAAGACAATAAATACAATTTTTAAAAGGAACGCAGTTTATCGTTGGTCCACATAGCTTTTTAGCCGTAATTCATATGAAGACTATTGTAAAAATTGTAAAAATTAGCACAATATTGTTGCCCTTAGATTGTAGTCTATCCATTCTCTATACCGCATGTCCTCATTTGGGTCACAGGCAAGCTGGAGTTGACCGTAGTCCTCACAAAAATACCTCTATCGCAGTCCATTGCCTTCCGCCATTCCACCACATTTATACCAAAATAAATGACAGGAAACCTTAACAAACTTCTACTTTTCTGTACTTGTGGTAAATAACTTTTGATTGCACATCGGACCTTCAGGTGGTAACCACGGTATAACAATAAATACCATCATTAGATTTTAAAATGATAACCCTGCAAAATGCTATGACTCAATTCAATAAACCACATACCATTTTATCTCTAATCAACAATTTGGGAAGGGCAACATTTATATAAAAAACCCTGAAAATAAGAAATCTGACAAAGCATGGTCTGGTTTGACCTTTAAGTTAATTTAGTTCTTTGGTGGGATGTGTTTAAAATCTACAAAGTCCTTGCTTGGATATCAGCCAGTAATTTTAGAATGTTTGGATATACAATGGAACCCAAATGGTGTGACCTTTGACAACAAAGATCTTAAAAGAACAAGAACTATTTCCGACAAATATAAATCATCTCGGAGTATTTATCCATCCATCTCTACTGCTTGTCCCTCTCAGTGTCGCGGGTTCGCAGTGTTCAAAGATGGGTTAGGATTTCAGGGACATAGCCATGCAACCATACTGAGAAACACTCTGTGGAGGGGGCGGGGGGTGGCCTGCGGGCCTGCAGCGGAACGGGGTGTGCCAGGACCGGCCTTGAAGTCAGCGACAGGTGCATAGATGGCCTAGGTGGGCCTTGTTGTATAATCACCTGTCGCTCTGTATAAGCAGCAGCCGGGAGGAGAGAGGGTGTTGGAGCTGGAGCGAGAGCACGAGCGACAGCGAGAGCAACGAACGGACAATTGTTGGAAAGCAAGCTGCGGAAAAATCACAAATAAAAACTCTATTGTAACACTGATGGCAATGCTTGGTGGTCTGGAGGACCCACGGGAGGGCAACCTCCACACACTCATTTAGTGCTCCCCAGAAATGCTGTGCGTTTAGGTTTTTTTTGTAAAATTCAAGACTAGACGTGATCAGCAAATGTTGGCACTTTCATTGGAATGCAATATACTTCTGACCCCTCCCTTTTTAGGTCCCATTGCCAAAGTCCTGACAGTGTGTGATTGAGGACTCCCTAACAGGAAATAACGCATCTTTTCAGCCAAAAATTGTTTCCTCTGAGAGTATTTCATTTGTTTTTATCAGTGAAAACAGCTGTTGGAACATAGCCATGCACCCAGATGGAAACATGTTCTCTGGGAAGGATTTAGGAAGGCCAAAGGTGAAGTCACACATCACTATCAGATATATACTTGTAATGGTATTTTTTCATTTTCTCATTTCAAAAACGCACATTCTGTTACCTGCAGGAGGAAATCAAAGAGTGCCATTTTGCTCCATTCAAAGTGATGGATGGTAGAGCAGCTGGAGGCTGGCTTCGGAGTGATATTCTTCAGCCAGCACCTCTGTTTTAGTGATCGCTGGTACTCGCCCCAAGTTAACCTCACAGCGTCATCTGGGTAGAGCGAGGGTTTCCATGCCACTACAGGACTGGGCTGGCCATCTAAAAAGGGAGGACAGATAAAACAATGGAGCGTAAGCCTGTGACAAAATTACCTATAAAGACCGACCTGGCGATTATACCTGTCTTCTTTTCTGTGCCCAGATTGCAGCCTATACCAAGTGGGCTTGCTAGGTCACAGAAAAATTAACTTACTTGTTTACCAATCTATGTACCATATTTTTCGGACTATAAGGCGCACTTAAAATCCTTTCATTTTCTAAAAAATTTACAGTGCGCCTTATAACCCGGTGCGCCTAATGTATGGAATCATTCTGGTTGTGCTTACCAACCTCAAAGCATTTTATTTGGTACATGGTGTAATGTTAAGTGTGACCATAACAGTCACACATAAGAGATACTTGTAGACTGCAAGATGACTCAAGTAAACAACACCAACACTTTTAAGAGATACTTGTAGACTGCAAGATGACTCAAGTAAACAACACCAACACTTTAAATGTTCCCTTGAGAATATAGAACATTACACACGGCACTCAAAAATCTGTCAAATTGTTTTAGTATGACTTTGGTAAGCTATGAAGCCGCACCGCTTGATGGATCGTCAGAGCATTACGGCTACCGTAGTCAGTCATATTGTGCTACAACATACGGGTATTATGGTGTGTACAACTGGGCTATTCAACTACATAATGAAGGGGGCACAATTTCAAGAGCCCAAGGGCCGGACTTCGAAATGTGGATGTTTCATCAAAAAGTGCCTCCGCAAGTTATATTTCTTTGGGACTGTGTTTACTTAATTACAAAGTAAACACATTGACTTTCACACTGCACTGTCAATAAATTCATTATTCTGCCCTCGCTACTCGTTTCTAGGGTGTGCAGCTAGTTAACAGTATGAAGAAACATAAGCTTGAGAAGTTATGTTGAGGATTGATGTTCCTTCTTTTAAATTATTTTATTTCCTTAGTTTTATTTCTTACACTTCTTCCTTCATTTAGGTTTGTAAGACTGAAAATATAACCATAAAATAAACGTAACAAAAGAATAACACCAATGTACAATGGCCAACGCACGCACATTTTCACGACTTATGCAGATCCCAAATATACATTAGCAGATACCAGAAAGTAAGAAACGTTGGTTTTGCATAATATTGCGAAACAAAATGCCAGATAATATGTTTGCTACTAAGTGCCATTTTGGGTTGTTTTACCCTAAGCAAGTGTTGAAGTCATTGTTTTCTCGCAGACCTTTTAAGCAACGGACACATTGATCCAGACAAGCAGCAACAATGGTAAAAATCCCAGTAGATGTTTGACCAAGTTTCATCATAAAACTTGGTCAAACATTTGTAAGTAGATATCATTTGTATTTTACATAAATACTGTCCATCGGGTATTTTACATAAATAATGTCCATTGTGTATTTTACATAAATAATGTCCATCGGGTATTTTACATAAATAATGTCCATTGTGTATTTTACATAAATAATGTCCATTGGGGATTTACACAACATTTACGCACCTAACATTGTATGTGACTATCACTATTAGCGTTGTCTCCCTCTACTGGTCAAATTTAGCACTACATTTATTAAACGAGGCTTGATCGTTACTCAGACAAAAAAACAACACAAAGTCAGCATTTTCGTTACAAAACAAACTAAACATCTTTATGCACAAATTATATCTACTTACAAATGTTTGACCAAGTTTTATGATGAAACTTGGTCAAACATCTACTGGGAATTTTACCATTGTTGCTGCTTGTCTGGATCAATGTGTCCGTTGCTTAAAAGGTCTGCGAAAAAACAATGACTCCAACACTTGCTTAGGGTAAAACAACCCAAAATGGCACTTAGTAGCAAACATATTATCTGGCATTTTGTTTCGCAATATTATGCAAAACCAACGTTTCTTACTTTCTGGTATCTGCTAATGTATATTTGGGATCTGCATATGTCGTGAAAATTTGCGTGCGTTGGCCATTATAGTCTGTGCCGTCACCGTAGTCGATAGGCTTCTTCTTTTTTTCAAACATCTTGTTATGGGGCATTCATCCTCCGCTGTTGCAACTTCTAATATGAAGTAGTGTAAAGTTCTTACTTATATCTGTCAATAGACTCGCTATGTAAGCGCTAAAAACGACCGGTGTAAGTGTGTTTACTTAATTCACACAATGAACTTTAGTTATTAGAGAGTTCCGGTCGGACGTTTTTTCACAGGACACATTTCCGGCGTTGTTGTTGCACTAGTGAGCCACAGATGAGGAGATGCTGCTCCGTTTTTTTTTTTTTTTCCCTTTTGTGTCCTGTCCAGCTTCTCAGGCAAATCATATAGTTGATGTAGATGCCCATGTCGGCTGTTCAGATTTACTTTACAAAAGAGAAGTGTAGGATACTTCTCTTGTTGCCTTATTTGTATTTGACTTTATTAAATGTATTTATATTATCATTTAGTGCAGCCGGGCCGGAGCAGGAGGGGATAGAAAGAGAAAAAAAAAGAAGACAGAGGGGGAAATTGTGGGGACAAGAGGGGGATTAGACAGAGAGACAAAAACAACAACAGCAAACAACAACAACAACAACAATAGAGCAACATCAGCAAATATGACATGTACAAATATGATGGTAAAAGTAATAGCAAATAAGCAGTTAGCGAAAAATAAAAAATAATACAGAAATGACAATGAGCATTATTACACTACAAATGGATCAATACAAATACCAATAGAAATAGCGCTATTGATAATGAACAATACCAATAATTTACCTTTATTATCAACAATACAGTTGTTTAAATGCAACAATACATATACGTAATGATAACTTGAGATACGAAAGAATGCAGAAAATTGGAGGGGGAGAAAGAGAAGCAACCTACATTAACCTTGTAGATTGTTATAGTCACAATAGGTTAAGCTTTGTCAGTGTGCCATGTGTTACACCCAGTTTACCCTAGGGCAACAACGTTAATATATGTTTGATGAAACGTGATTATGTGCATGAGTGTAAGTATGCATATGTACTTGTATATGTACAGAATGTGTATATGTGTTTGTACAATGAATGTATATGTACAGAATGTGTATATGTGTTTGTACAGTGAATGTATATGTACAGTATGTGTATGTGTATGTTTGTATATTGAATGAGCGTGTGGATGTACGAACATTAGGTAGGTAAATATGTACTGTATTTGTGTATGTATGTGGGAGCGTAGGTACCTATGTACGTATGTGAGCATATGTGAATTTGCATGTACAATACATTCGACTCCCAGAGTGCGTGGGAGCCAGAGCACGGCCCCATCACCCCCGAGAGCCCAACCCACAAACAGGAGGCGTGGTGCCCAGGGAACCAGGGACCACCGCCCCCACGCAGCCAAGCCGGCCAGCGACAGGAACCCCAGAGCCCGACCCACCGTACCGCCCACAAGGGCCAGCAGCAGGCTGCAGACAGACGCACCCGGCAGAGGACAGGGCACGAGAAAAGCAGGGGACAGCCAGACCCCAAGCCAGCGAGAGACCACACCCCACACGGGCAGAAAGGCGAGACGCCCCGCCCGAGGGACCCAGAGACTCCCCGCAACCGGACGGGAAGACCGCCCCCGCCCCACCGGCAACCGGGCCCCCACGAGCCCACCCCCCACCCCCGGAGAGCGCGGCGAGGCCAGCCCCCGGCCACCCCACCCAAATCGGCCGCCGCAGGACCACCCAGGCACAGGGCCACGGGAACCACCCACCCCACCCGCAGGGACCCCAACGATGGAGATGGAACAACCAGCAACCGCCCCGCCGAGCCCCCCCCCTGAGGAAGGGGAAAAATTAAAAAATAATATTAATAAAATATATTAAAAAATAAATAAATAAATTAATTAATTAATTAAAAAAAAAGAATTAAAAGAAGATCACAGACATGCTGACAAACAAGGTCACTACCCCAGCAACTGGCCGACTCGCAGCACCTCGGAATACCTTGCAGCACCAAGCTACCACAATAGACGCAGGGACTAGGCCCAACAGGCCCCGACCAAGACGGGCACCCGGAAGGGATGGACAGCGGGACCCAGGAGCTCCAGACACGCAGTTCGGATGCAGTAGCCTGAGGCGTCGACCCCCGTCTGACAGGCAGGCCCAGAGCGTACCCCCAGAAATATACATACATACATACATATATACATACACATACACACATACATGTATACATACCCACACATACACATATATACATATACATACACATATGTACACATACACATATATATACATACATACATACACACACATATACATACATATACACAGTTCGTCAGCCCCGACAGCCATCACGTGCGCGCGCTGCCACCAGTCACAACATCAGCCACACCCCTGCACCAGACCCAGCAGCCACGGGCGCCCACACCACAAACAAACGGCAGCAGAAACAGCAGCCGCAATAACCCCAGACAGCCAGCACCAGCCAATCAAATCAAAGCGATCAAAAAAAAAACTGCGACCAGCAACCACACGCCACCAAGACCACGGAGACCAGCCGGCGCCAGCCCGCCAGTCAGCCCGAACGCCAACACGCAAACAAGAGACACCAACACCCCCCCCAACCAAAAGGCCCCCCACCCCAACCCAAACCCGCACAAACACACCACCGCCCAAACAACCGAGACACAGCATCCAGACCCCACAGCGCAAGGTCGGGCCACACGGGCACGGACCCCACCCAACAGGAAGTGAGACCCGCGCGACACCACACACAAATAAATAATAAGATTTAAAAAAAATAAAAAAAAATAATAAAATTAAAAAATAAAATAAAATAAAAATAAGTAAATAATAAAAATAAAAATAATAAATACATAAAAAATAAAAAATATATATAACAATAATAAATGAATAAAAGCCTGGCAGGCCACCAGACCGCAGTCCCCGCCGGCCGACGAGGCAATGAGGGGTGCGCCGAACCCCAAACCCCCCATGCATGTGTACAAGGCCCCCAGAGTGTCTACTGTGTAGTTAAAATTAGGAGGTCAGCCGTTACAGCCGACCTCCAGTCCCTATTGATGTGTGTACTGTAGCGTGAGTGAGATATGTATGCTTGTGGGAACTAATAATTCGATTAAAATTGGGGGACATCAAGGTCATGGTGGGTCCCAACCAAGCCAAGCCCCCCAAATCCTAAGTGTCTAATATGCAGCTAAGATTGAGGGATGGACGAGCAGGGGACAAGACAGGAGGACTGGAGCCCCATTGGAGGCATCCTCAACCCCCCGCCATGCCTCCCCGCAGGACAATCCCCAAAGTCCTATATATGTGTGACTGTGTGCGCTATAAGTAGGAGGAGTAGAGGGCCCGGACATCCCCCCAGTCCACGCGGCCGACAACCAGGAACTACGGCCAGGAGGCCGCCATCCCCCGCCACAGCCCGTGACCCACACCAGACCACTTTAACGTGACGCCACGCGAGCCCTCCCCCCGCCAAACAAAGCCATCCCCCGCCCGCCCCAACACAACCCTGCAGAGCCCATACCGGCAACCAAACGCAGAAAAACCGCACAGCCCCCACGCCCAATGCAAACACCGCATCCCGGCCATCCACACAGCAACGTGCCCATACGAGTCCCGGCCAGGGGAAGGAGCCCCCCAACGGGGTAAGAAGCCAATGCATCCCGTCCGCCCGCCAGCCCCCAAACCAGCCGGCAAGCCAACGCCAGCCAGCCCCACAACCCCACAAGCGCACAGACACCAGCCACAGTCCCCCAACCACTCCAACCCAACACAGCGATGCCAACCGCTGGTATCACCGCAGCAACCATCACCACCACCGCCCGTCCGCAGCGTAAACACCCGCGGCCGCCGAAACCAAAACAAAAAAGCGACCGACCCCGTAAACCACAACAACGCACACCCCCGGCTACCACCGAGGCCACCAACCCACCCACCCCAACTCATCCACAGCCAGGCCAATTGAGCCACCGGACATCCACACCCATGCACACACCTACACATTCATATACACATACAAACACACATACATATATGCATATACATATACATACACATATACACACGCATGCATATACATATAAACATACACATCCACACATATATACACATTAATACACCCACACACATATACATAAGCCCACATATACACAAACACATACATACACAACACACAAAAATAAAAAAATTAAAAAAAAAATAAAAAAATAGAAAGAAAATAAAAAAATAAAATAAAAAGAAAAGAAAAGAAAAATAAACCCTTTAAATAAAATAAAATAAATAAAAATAAACAAGAGGCCTGGTCGCCAACAGTGCCCAACGCCACCAAACCCCGCAGCCCTTCCCGCACGTCCAGGCCCCCCCCGCCCACCACCCACCAGGCATCCCATCCGGCAAAAAGCCATAAGGGCCCAGCCCTGCGCCCACAGCCGGCATGCCACGGCACCTCAGCAGACCCGGCGCCGCGATCAGCAATGCACACCGGGGCAGCGACACATACATATGTACCTACATACATACACACAGATTCCACCATACATACAGGTAAAAGCCAGTAAATTAGAATATTTTGAAAAACTTGATTTATTTCAGTAATTGCATTCAAAAGGTGTAACTTGTAGATTATATTTATTCATTGCACACAGACTGATGCATTCAAATGTTTATTTCATTTAATTTTGATGATTTGAAGTGGCAACAAATGAAAATCCAAAATTCTGTGCGTCACAAAATTAGAATATTACTTAAGGCTAATACAAAAAAGGGATTTTTAGAAATGTTGGCCAACTGAAAAGTATGAAAATGAAAAATATGAGCATGTACAATACTCAATACTTGGTTGGAGCTCCTTTTGCCTCAATTACTGCGTTAATGCGGCGTGGCATGGAGTCGATGAGTTTCTGGCACTGCTCAGGTGTTATGAGAGCCCAGGTTGCTCTGATAGTGGCCTTCAATTCTTCTGCGTTTTTGGGTCTGGCATTCTGCATCTTCCTTTTCACAATACCCCACAGATTTTCTATGGGGCTAAGGTCAGGGGAGTTGGCGGGCCAATTTAGAACAGAAATACCATGGTCCGTAAACCAAGCACGGGTAGATTTTGCGCTGTGTGCAGGCGCCAAGTCCTGTTGGAACTTGAAATCTCCATCTCCATAGAGCAGGTCAGCAGCAGGAAGCATGAAGTGCTCTAAAACTTGCTGGTAGACGGCTGTGTTGACCCTGGATCTCAGGAAACCGAGTGGACTGACACCAGCAGATGACATGGCACCCCAAACCATCACTGATGGTGGAAACTTCACACTAGACTTCAGGCAACGTGGATCCTGTGCCTCTCCTGTCTTCCTCCAGACTCTGGGACCTCGATTTCCAAAGGAAATGCAAAATTTGCATGGTTGGGTGATGGTTTGGGGTGCCATGTCATCTGCTGGTGTCGGTCCACTCTGTTTCCTGAGATCCAGGGTCAACGCAGCAGTCTACCAGCAAGTTTTAGAGCACTTCATGCTTCCTGCTGCTGACCTGCTCTATGGAGATGGAGATTTCAAGTTCCAACAGGACTTTGCGCCTGCACACAGCGCAAAATCTACCCGTGCCTGGTTTACGGACCATGGCATTTCTGTTCTAAATTGGCCCGCCAACTCCCCTGACCTTAGCCCCATAGAAAATCTGTGGGGTATTGTGAAAAGGAAGATGCAGAATGCCAGACCCAAAAACGCAGAAGAGTTGAAGGCCACTATCAGAGCAACCTGGGCTCTCATAACACCTGAGCAGTGCCAGAAACTCATCGACTCCATGCCACGCCGCATTAACGCAGTAATTGAGGCAAAAGGAGCTCCAACCAAGTATTGAGTATTGTACATGCTCATATTTTTCATTTTCATACTTTTCAGTTGGCCAACATTTCTAAAAATCCCTTTTTTGTATTAGCCTTAAGTAATATTCTAATTTTGTGACGCACGGAATTTTGGATTTTCATTTGTTGCCACTTCAAATCATCAAAATTAAATGAAATAAACATTTGAATGCATCAGTCTGTGTGCAATGAATAAATATAATGTACAAGTTACACCTTTTGAATGCAATTACTGAAATAAATAAAGTTTTTCAAAATATTCTAATTTACTGGCTTTTACCTGTATATACAAACGTACACACACCCACATACACGCGTACCCATATATAATTTAACAGAATAAGTTAAATATATTAAATAGATTAAAAAATAATAATAATATATATATATATATATATATATATATATATATATATATATTTATATACATACATACATACATATATACATACACATACATACACACATACATACATATATACATACATACATATACATATATACACATACACATACATACATATATACATATATATACATATAAAATAAATTAAAATAAATAAATAAAATTAATAAAAAAATAAGGGCAGAGTAAAACACAGGAGGGGGACTCCCGCAGGGCAGTCGGGCAGCACCGCCGGGGCCCCAACAAGGGAGGCAAGCAGTCCCCCCAACCCGGCACCAGGCAGGCCCGCACAGCCGCAGCGCAGGGCGACCCCGGGCAGACCCCGCCCCGCACCCCAGGGGAAGGAGGAAGCCCACGGACACCCAGAGCCAGAGGGGCATGAGCCGACCCCCGCCCGACAGCGGCAAGACCCCAACCCCACGGGCGCAACCCCCCGCCCAACCACCCACGGGAGGGACAGCCCCCCCAACCAACCCAAGGCGGCCGCCCACAGCCCCACCCACACCCCAACACCCGCGCCCAGGCACCTCCACCCACCCCCAGCCACCAGACCACCCACGGATCGGCCCGCCAGGCCGGAACCAGGAAACACACCCCAGGCCCACCCGACCCCGCGGCACACGGCCCCCCCGGCACCCAGGACCCCCCACCCACGGAGCAAGACCCCCGGGACAGAGCCCCAGCCCCGGCCCCCAAGGGAGTCAGGTCAGAAAATTAATTAGCGGTGCCCAAAGAGATCGGAATTCTGTCAGTTGTTGGTTTGATTCAGCAGACATTCTTTCCATAACTACATAATCTAATAAAATGTTTTTGTAAAGGTTTATACATAAATTATTTTTTGATTTCCAATTTATGAGAATAGTTTTCTTGGCGATGCCTAACGCATTTATAAGGAGGTATGTTTTGTTTATATCAAGATCAGTTGCGGAGAGATCACCCAACAGGCAGAGTGCGGGGGAGATGGGAATAGGAATCTCTAACGCTAATGATAGGTTCTCGCACACTCCAAGCCAAAAGTTACTCACGGGAGCACAGGACCACATTGAATGCAAGTAATTATCTATCTTATTATCTGAGCAGTGTACACAGATGTTAGAGTCAGCTAAACCCATTTTATACATTCTTAGACCGGTGTAATGTATTCTGTAAAGTATTTTGAGCTGAATCAGTCGTACATTTGGATTCTTAATCAAACGAGTAGTATTGAGGCATATTTGTTTCCAGAATTCTGGGTCACAGCTTGTTGATACGTCTGAGTGCCATTTAGAAGTTGGAATACTTATTGTGTTATCTATTTTTGATAAGAGAGCATATACTTTGGATAAAGCTTTGGGGGCAGATGTTTTGAAGAGTTTAACGGTCGTAGGATTACTTTCCCATGTTGTTTTGTTGAATCTTGCGCTGATTACAGATTTGATTTGTATATATTCTAGAAATTTATTAGGATTGATTGCATATTGTGTTATTAAACTTTTAAAAGAGATAAAACTGTTTGCATTGATGATATCCCCAAGGCATCCGACTCCCTTATCATACCATGTTGGAAAGTTCAATGGCTTCTTGTTTAAAAGAAAATCAGGATTATTCCAAATAGGCGTAAATTGGCATGGAGTGAGCGGGGACCCAGTTATTTTCAAAAACTCCCACCAAGCTGTTAAGGTAGTGCGTATATTAATACTTTTAAAGCAGTTGTGTTTTCGGAGAATTTGGCTAATAAAGGGCAAGTTAGAAATTGGGATCTCCTGGCTAAGTGATTGTTCAATCTCTAACCATAAACTATCTAATAAAGTGGGATTGATCCATTTTAATATATATTGTAGTTTATTTGCAAGGAAATAATAGGAAAAGTTTGGGAGTTCTAGACCCCCATGTTCTTTGGGTTTTTGTAAAGTTTTAAGGCTGATTCGTGCTGGTTTACTCTTCCAAAGAAACTGATTGATGTGTGAGTCTAGTGACTTAAACCAGATTTGAGAAGGTTTGGTTGGAATCATTGAAAATAGATAATTAACCCTAGGCAAGACCATCATTTTCACGGTAGAAACCCTTCCCATAAGTGAGATTGGCAGTGTTTTCCAACGCGCCAGATCATCCTCAATCGATTTTAAGATTGGGGAGTAATTCAAGCGATTCAGATCTGACAATGTGGAGGAAATATTGATTCCCAGGTATTTAATGTTCCCTTTATGCAGTGGAATCGATGAGGTGCTCTGAAAGTCAAAATTAATTGGTAACACAGTAGATTTGGACCAGTTGATGGAGTAATCTGAAATAGAACTGAATTTATTGATAAGTGAGATTGTATCTTGAAGAGAAGAATGTGGATTTTGTAAGAAAAGTAATACATCAGCATAAAGGCTTATTTTATGATGAACGGTTGCAGTATGGATGCCTTTAATATTTGCATGCTGTCGATTAGCGGTTGCAAGAGGTTCAATAAATATAGCAAACAGTCACGGAGAAAGTGGACACCCTTGCCTTGTGCCCCTCATAAGATTAAACCTTGGAGATATTTGGCTGTTCGTTCTAACCGAAGCTGTAGGAAAACTATATAGGACCTTAATCCATTCTATAAATGAGTCTCCAAATCCAAATTTCTGTAGAGTAGCTAGAAGAAAATTCCAGTTCACTCTATCAAATGCTTTTTCAGCATCTAATGAAACAACAGCTGTTTTTAGATTATGAATAACAGAATAGTCTATCACATTGAGTAGACGGCGAACATTGTTGGACGATTGTCTCTCTTTGATGAAACCTGTTTGATCAGGATGTACTATATATGGAGTGACTTTTTCTAATCTTTGAGCTAATACTTTGCAGATAATTTTAAGATCAGCATTAATCAGGGAGATTGGCCGGTAACTGCATGGAAGTGTTGGGTCTTTATCAGGTTTTAGCAAGAGACTGATCGTGGCAGAGTTCACATTTGGAGGAAGGAATGAGTTTTCTTTAATCTCTAAAGCCATTTTCGTAAATATCGGAGCTAGCAGTGACCAGAATGTTTTGTAGAACTCCACAGAGAACCCATCAGGCCCTGGTGCTTTATTGTTTGGCATCTGTTGAAGAGCATCGTGTAGTTCGCCTACAGAAATAGCAAGATCTAAATTTGATACCTGCCTTGTATTCAATTTAGGTAAGTCTATACCATTGAGAAATGTCTCAATGTCTGAAAGAGATGGGTCAATCTGGGGTGTATACAAGTTTCTGTAAAAGTCTCTAAAGATGGAGTTAATTTCCTCAGGAACGTGTGTAATGTTCCCAGCTGAATCCTTGATGGAAGGTATAGAGTTTTTTTCTTTGTTTAATTTTAGTTGGTTAGCCAAATATTTGCTTGGTTTATTGTCATGTTCAAATTTTTCTAAGCGTAACCTCTGGAGCAGGAATTGACTTTTCTTATCAATTATTTCTCTTAAATCTAATTTGAGTTTTCTCAGTTTGTTCAGAGTGTGATCATGTTGTGAATTCGCATAAGCTAATTCTAATATTTTTATTTCATTTTCAAGTTCCTGCTCTAGTAAACGTTCCTTTTTTTTCTTGTATGATGAATAAGAAATAATTTTTCCTCGCATAACTTCTTTTGCCGTCTCCCAGAGAACGCACGCCGTGATTTCTGGTTGATCATTAAAATCTAAAAAATCTGTCCATTCTTTCTCAAAATAGTTTAGGAAGTCTGGGTCCTTTAGTAATGATGTATTAAGTCTCCATTGTTTGATAGGTGCAGTGATAGTTTTGTTGGTGAGGGAAAGTGAGACAGGTGCATGGTCACTGATGATGATAGGATGGATGTGAATGTTTGAGATGTCAGATAAAATTGAGCTACTAGTTAAAAAGTAATCAATGCGAGAGAATGAGTGGTGAACTGGAGAAAAATAAGTGTATTCCCTAAGAGTGCGGTGATAAGAACGCCAGGCATCGCAAAGACCATAATCCTTCATATATTGCTTAAGTATTACCACTGACTGAGACTCACGGTGACTCCCAGTCACTCTGGACCGATCTATATTTGGATTAAATACTAAGTTGAGGTCCCCTCCTAGAATCAAGCAGTGGTTTGAGTGAGGAGAAAGTGAAGAGAAGAAAGTGTGAAAAAAGGAGGGGTCATCAACATTTGGACCATAAATGTTGGCGATACATAAGTTTCTCCCGTCAACAGAAATATTAAGAATGATGTATCTTCCCTCTATGTCAGTAATGGAGTTATGGACTGTAAAGTTGACCTTTCTACTTATGAGAATGGCTACGCCTCTATGTTTGGAGTTGTAACTAGCAAGGTATGTGTGTGGGTATTGCGATGAATGCAGTTTTGAGGTATCGGACTTGGAGAGGTGAGTCTCTTGTAGTAAAGCAATGTCTGCTTGCATGCTCTTCAAATGATTAAGAATTTTTATATTTTTTTCCTTTGACCCGACACCACGCACATTCCAAGTGACAAACTGTATAGTGGACATACTAAACTAGACTGTAACTAAGTGTGTGGATGTATGTGTGTACTTTATGTGTAAATAATGCATGTCTGTATCTAAATGTAAACCTATCATGCATATATGTAGGTGTGCAGAGTGTGTATAGTTGTGCATGTATTAGCTGTGTGTAAATGCTGATGACAACAAGGGGACACACAACAGGTGGAGAAATAGAAAGAGAAAAACAAAACAAAAAGCATAACATAAAAAGAAAAGAAGAAAGTGGTGGATTAAACAGGTAGTGAAATAAGTGACATAAAAAGGAAAACAAGAAAGTAAAATAGTAAACATGTTGGTTTACCGAAAGAAAGAGAGAGAGAGAGCGTATGGTGTTTACGTTTATGTGACGCACAGGTGTATTGTGAGCAAGAGGGGGAAAAAAAGAGAGGGATTGAAGCATAATGGAATAACAAAACAAAAAAAACAAAAAAAAATACAACATTTACCGTGTTTCAGACGCTAATAATACAGCCACGGCGTGGCTTCTGGATCACGGTAAAGTTGGCCGTTGATGAAAAGTTTATCCACCGCGATGACTGCACGGCATCCTTCGGTGATAAACTTCTTGCGAAGCGGGAACAGATGGCGGCGCCTGTCGAGAATTTCCTTTGGAAACTGGTCGTTGATGCTGAAGTTGGATCCTTTCAGCTCTCGGCCCTGGTTCCTCACCCGCTCCTTCTGCTTGAAGTGTTCGAATTTGGCCACGATGGGTCTCGGCCTCCTGTTCTCCGGCTTTTTGGCTCCAAGCCGGTGGACGCGATGGAAGGTGATGTTCCTGATGGTGTCCGCTGGAAGCTTGAGCTGGTGTTCCATGAAGGACTTGATGGTTTCCTCTGGATCTTCCTCGGTCTTTTCCGGTATTCCCGCGAAGACCAGATTGTCCCTCATGCTTCTCGCCTGGAGGTCCAACATCGTCTCCTTCATGCTCCTGTTTTCTCGAGTGAGTTGCGTCACTCCGTCGGTGAGGGATTTTACGGACTCACGAAGAGCGGCGTTCTCCTTGGCGAGAGAAATGACCTGCTGTTGTCCGAATTCCAAACTCTCTCGGATGGCTTGGAATTCCTTGTGGAGCAACTCGACAAGTGCGAGGCGGCCATCCAAACAAGTCAGCCTTTTGTCGATGGAATCCAGGATGTCGGTGAAGTTTGTGCCCGGTGGTGACACATGGCCAGGTGAGTCCTCCGGGCGGCTTCTTTTAGACGTTGGCGTCTTAGATGGTTTCCCCATGACGAGACGATCGTAGCACTCTTCGATGTAGCCTTCAAGTGCCTCCAGATTTTGATATTTAAGTTTTATTTGCTTTATTTTCTGAATGAATCAGAATTGTTTGGCAGCTGAGTGTGCCACTTGATTCTATTTTTTTTCCCCGCGTCACGTACGCTCTCTCTCGCGAGACTACAGCATTACTGACGCATCATCCACTGACCAACGAGCTGCTCCGTTTTTGATTTAAGTAAAGTTTGAATGTCACTGAAACAGTTAGCTCCATCTTTTGACACTTCTTCCACTCCCATCCTTGCACGCTACACGGCTACAACAAAGATGACAGGGAGAAGACGCTGTCAAAGTGGGGCCACGTAAATAAGACTGCCCACAAAACGGCACTTCCTGACGCGACGGTCAGAAAGTGTCTTGAAGATGATCTGTAAAACATAATTTATGTAAAATTTTGACCAAATGTTATGTACATGTTATGTAGACCACAAAGAAATGTTTTAAATTCATAAAATGACCCCTTTCGTGCGTCTTATAATTCAATGCGCCTTTTGTATGAAAACAGACCTGAATGGACCCGCTCGTCGGAAGTGCGCCTTATAATCCGGTGCGCCCTATCGTCTGAAAAATACAGTACTTACCTAGTATGGGGGTCAGCAACCCGCGGCTCTCGAACCACAAGCAGCTCTTTAGCACCGCCCTAGTGGCTTCCTGGAGCTTTTTCAAAAATGGAAAAAGATGGGGGAAAAATATATTTTTTGTTTTAATAATGTGTCTGGAGGACAAACATAACACAAACGTTCCCAATTGTTAGAAAGTCCACTGTTCAATATGTTTCTGTTTATGCTTCACTGATGAGAGTATTGGGCCAGCACCGTTTTGTCCTACTAATTTTGTCCGAAAACTCACCGTAGTTGGTTTACGTGTACAACTTTCTCTGTCACTGCCGCAGAAAGACATGTTTTATGCCACTCCTTCTTTGTCTCATTTTGTCCACCAAACGTTTTATGCTGTGAGTGAATGCACAAATGTGAGCTTTGTTGATGTTATGGACTTGCGTGGAGTGCTAATAATCCATGCTAACATGCTATTTAGGCTAGCTGTGTGTACATATTGCATCATTATGCCTCATTTGTAGGTACATTTGAGTTCATTTAATTCCCTTTACTTACCGTATTTTCCGCACTATAAGGCGCACCTAAAAACCTCCAATTTTGTCAAAAGCTGACAATGCGCCTTATAATTTGGTGTGCCTTATATATGGACCGATATTGAGCCGCAACAAACCTAAACTTCACTTTTTTTCCCCCGTAGAAGAAGAAGCGCTTCTTCTTCTATGGTAAGCAGCCGCCAACTTCATTTTCCCCCATAGAAGAAGTTCTTCTTCTACGGTAAGCAGCCGCCCCCGTAGAAGAAGAAGAAGCGCGCGGTGCATGCTGGGATATGACTGCGCAAGGCGTGCCGTTTTAATTTCCATGTGTTTGTTTATGTAAAGACCCCAAAATGGCTCCTATTAAAAGACACGCTTACGACCCAGAGTTTAAACTTAAGACGATCAGTCACGCAGTAGAACACGTCATTAACCGAGTCAGTGTCGCTGCTGCGACACTGACTCGGTTAATGACGGCTTCGACGGCTTCCGCCCAACTGTTTGATTCGGACACTGAAGAAGAAGAATTCGAGGGATTCGTGGATGAGGAATAACTTCATAAAGTGAGCTTTACATGTTTATTTTGTGTGTTGTGTTGGGTGACATTAACGTTTGAGCAACGTTGAGTTATTGATATATTGTTATTGCTCTGCACTATTTCGAGTGTTACTATATTGTGATTGCACTAACGTTTGATTTGCCGTAACAGTATCACTGTTTTTTACGTGTTTATTGAATCAGGGAAAAGTTCCCCTCCACTATGTGATATAAATGTTGCACTACATGTTATACCTTGCTGTTGTTAAAAGATAAACAAAACACCACGTCACTGACTTTACCTCGGGGAAAATAATAAAACAGCTGTTTATTCATTTTGGGAGTGAACAGAGTTGTCAGAACGCTGGTTTGTAATCTATTAATAACGTTTGACTGTATGTTTTGTTGACATTCCCTTTAGCGCAGCTCCATCTAATGGATGCATAGGTGCGCCTTATAATCCGGTGCGCCTTATATATGAACAGAGTTTTGAAATATGCCATTCATTGAAGGTGCGCCTTATAATCCAGTGCGCCTTATAGGGCGGAAAATACGTTATGTCCTTTGTGTATTTAATTTATACTTGCATGTCTCATGACACATTATCTGTATGTAATATTGGCTGCATTTCTGATTGTGTACCATGTTGTTCCAGACCACAGCAAACGTTACCATGTTGTTCCAGACCACAACAAACGTTACCCAGCTTTTAAAGATTGTAATAAATCCATTAGAAGAAGACAGTCTGTCATTTCCTTTAACTTGGGCACACAAATCTATACCTTTAGCAGTTTTGACCTAGTGCTACCTACAGTGGGTCTGGATGAAGTTTTGCCTCATTTCTATGAGAACCCTACATGTGACTGAAGCATTACGGAGTGGAGTTGGTCAATGTACGGTATCAGTGGTGCTCAAACAACCATCTGTGAGCAGATAATACTTTTTCTAACAGCAATTCTTCACACATTGCTTTAAATGAGGTGCCAACTATCTTTATTTAACTGCCCACCTCGCTACATGTCGTTTGCAACTCAAAATACAAAAAACTTACTTACCTTACTCAAAGGGGCTGTTTGCAATTTGCTCATAGTACATTTTCAACTAAAAAATATAGCCTATCTTATGTCACCATAATAGTCTAATAGAAAACTCCATATTTTTTCCAATCACTAATTACTGTATATTGAATAAAAATTGCTCGTCGGCCTCAAGAATCTGTCTGTCTTTCAGTCTTTTCACACAACGCTGGCTCGGTCTCAATCACACGACCATGCATGTTCGCAGAGCTGTACCGTGTGACAAATACACTCGCAAATGCCATAACAATAGACCATGCGACTTGAAAAAAAAATCTTGCGCACATTACAAATAGGGATTTCAACCCATTAATCTCATTTTGCTCCTAAATAAATCCATCCAAATTTTATAAAACTAGAGTAAAATGTTTGCCCATCATTCTGTAAAGCATGTTTGAAATAATCTTAAACCATAACCGAATGGACAAGTGATTGACGCGGACATGTCACTGATCACTGTGTGTGTGTCTCCTTCCTGCGCCATGCACATAGGGGCGCCACACTCCTCCCGGCTCACACACTCGGTTTTCCAACAGAAACAAGGTTATAGTTGGAGGCACCGGTCAATAAAAGGCAACATTTTTTCACCACCTTAAAACCTACTTGCCAACCTTGAGACCTCCGATTTCGGGAGGTGGGGGGTGGGGCGGGGGCGTGGTTAAGAGGGGAGGAGTATATTTACAGCTAGGATTCACCAAGTCAAGTATTTCATATATATATATATATATATATATATATATATATATATATATATGTATATATATATATATATATATATATATATATATATATATATATATATATATATATATATATATATATATATGTATATATATATATATATATATATATATATATATATATATATAAAAGAAATACTTGAATTTCAGTGTTCATTTATTTACACATATACACACACACACATAACACTCTTCTACTCATTGTTGAGTTAAGGGTTGAATTGTCCATCCTTGTTCTATTTGTCACTATTTTTCTAACCATGCTGAACACCCTCACTGATGATGCAATGCTGTGTGGCACGCAAAAAGTGCTTTCATCAAATGCACTAGATGGCAGTATTGTACTGTTTAAGAGTGTCACAACATTGCTGTTTACGGCAGACGAACTGCTTTACGGTAGACAAAACGTGACTGCTGTTGTTGTGTGTTGTTGCCGCGCTGGGAGGACGTTAATGAAACTGCCTAACAATAAACCCACATAAGAAACCACGAACTCGCCCTTGATCATTCTACAGTTATAACATGATTGGGCAGGCACGCTGTTTATATTGTGTGCCTGAATTTCGGGAGATTTTCGGGAGAAAATTTGTCCCGGGAGGTTTTCGGGAGAGGCGCTGAATTTCGTGAGTCTCCCAGAAAATCCGGGAGGGTTGGCAAGTATGCCTTAAAACTTGACACAAACAAATGGCGCAAGTGACTACGAGGGTCGGAGGGAATATTGAACAACAAATCAATGATTGAAGTGACACACTTGCCATCCAAATAATACACCGTTTGTTGACAATAACATACAGCCATGGAATCAAATTCAATCTATTTATTAAACAAAAGGTAACACAAACCAGCAAAATATTAAAAAGAGCTGCCAACTGCATTATGCCAGATATGTATTTGTTTTTATTTAAGGATCACATTAATTACTTTCCCTAGTTATTAATTACCATCCTTCCATTTTCTACCGCATGTCCCTCTCGGGGTCACGGTGGGTGCTGGAGCCTATCCCAGCTGTATTCAGGCCGAAGGCGGGGTACACCCTGGACAAATCTCCACCTCATCACAGGGCCAACACAGATAGACAACATTCACTCTCACATTCACACACAAGGGCCAATTTAATGTTGCCAATCAGCCTACCCCCCAGGTGCATGGCTTTGTAGGTGGGAGGAAGCAGTTACAAGGAGAACATGCAAACTCCACGGCAAATCAATTACTTTTTTGGTAAAGCAACGAGTAACTATAATTAATGACTGTTTAAAAGGAATTTTCAGGACAAATTCTGTCACCACATCATGAAGCAGTTGGCAAGCTGGTGTTCCTGGCTAAAATGTGTGTGTATGTCTTATAATAAAGTTTACTTATAAAAACACCATTGTTAAAAGGTGATGACGTTCAAACATGTCTTATTAAACCAGGCACTTAAATTCACATTTAGTTTTTTTGTTTCTAAATGTTTATTTTTTTAATAAGATTGGAGATTATATTTGACATTTCTTGTACTATTTTCAAAACTTTAAATTTTTTTCTTATCTCAAAACACCTCTTAAATTGGGATCAATTATGCAAAACTTTACATGTTGGTACCCGTTTTTGTGTATTTCGGATCCATTCCTTAAAAACAAGGAATGGTGGAGATATTTAGTTACAGCAATGGATATTTCCATTTATGGGTTAATTCATGGGCTAAACTACTTCGGCATATGAGTTTTGGTCCATATCGTCCAGACCAGGGGTCGGCAACCCGTGGCTCTAGAGCCACATGCGGCTCTTTAGCGCTGCCTTAGTGGCTCCCTGGAGCTTTTTCAACAATGTATGAATATAGAAAAAGATGGGGGAAAAATATATTGTTTGTTTTAATATGCTTTCTTTAGAAGGACAAACATGAAACAAACCTTCCTAATTGTTAGCAATCCCACTGTATATATTGAACCTGCTTCACTGATGAGAGTATTTGGCGAGTGTCGTTTTGTCCTACTAATTTTGGCGATCCTTGAACTCACCGTACTTTGTTTACAAGTACAACTTTCTCCGAATTTGCCACAGAAAGACGTGTTTTATAACACTCTTTTGTCTCATTTTGTCCACCAAATGTTTTATACTGTGCAAAGGTGAGCTTTGTTGATGTTATTGACTTGTGTGGGGAGCTAATTTGGTCAGTGCATGACTGCAAGATAATCGATGCTAACATGCTATTTAAGCCAGCTGTATGTACATATTGCATCATTATGCCTGGTTTGTAGGTATATTTGAGATCATTAAATGTCCTTTACTTATGTCCTCTGTGTATTTAATTTATATTTGCATGTCTCATGACATGTATGCAATATTGGCTGCATTTCTGATAGTTGTTTGTGTGCCATGTTGTTCCAGACCACAGCAAACGTTACCCGGCTTGCAAAGATCATAATAAATCCATTAGAAGACGACAGCCTGACATTTTTTTTAGACACACACATCTATTCCTTTAGCCATTAATTTCCAGGAGTTATCTCACCCTCTGAGAAGCCTCCATTTTACTAATGTTTTCCAATGTTGTAAAAATGTGTAAAATTAATGTTATATTTCAACATTTCTGTTAACGAAGATTTGTGTCAGCCGACACATAGTTATTTGATAGTAGGCTATTATAGCTAATATAAACACTTGTTGCCTTCATTATAAGACTTATATAAGGCGTTTGAGTTTTTGCGGCTCCATACAGATTTTTTTGGGGGTATTTCCGGTCCAATATGGCTCTTTCATCTTTCAACATTTTGGGTTGCCGACCTCTGGCCCAGACCTACACTCGCGTTAGAAACAGTGCTAGCACAGTTTAGGGATGTTTTCTGTGTTTCATTGAGCGTTACAGTATGCCTTATGATGACATTGTGTTTACATGTATGAGTGCACACGTGTATCTTTTTTGAGTGTTAATAATGCTACAAAAAAACCTCTGTTCTAGTAATTTGTCTTTAATTTAGTAGCACAGGTGCCACTAGTGAAAAAGCTAGGCGTACAGCACTGTAAATATATACATTTTTTGATAATACCATCACATTTTTTTATTGCAACGTTTAAAAATTAGCTGGTAATGATAACTGCTGTCCCGTTGTTATATCTTGTTTTATTTACTTTGTTTTTATCATATGTAATAGTGTAAGTATTGTACTTTTTAGCACCAGCTGCTCATTTTGCAGTTGTCATTAACAGATTTGGAGGTGTTGAACTTGCCATGTAAAATTGCTAATGCTTATCAGTAGCATGTCGATAGCAAAATCTATTTATATTAGCATTAAGCTATTGCATTTTTGGAAAAGTGGAGCCTTACCTAACTTACGTTGGAGCGTTTTTTGAGTCAATTACTATGTGGCTTAGAAAATTGCGACATTAACTGCGATGAGGTGGCGACTTGTCCAGGGTGTATGACGCCTTCCGCCCGATTGTAGCTGAGATAGGCTCCAGCGACCCCCCGCGACCCCCAAAAGGAACTCGAGGTAGTTTGGCTGAGTCCGCTCTTAGTGCTTGTGGGATGATTGCCAAGTGCTGAAGTGCAACCTCACGCACAACCTAGGTGCCGAAACATGGCATAGATTAGGTGTGTCAAACTTGTTTTCATTGAGGGCCACATCGCAGTTATGCTTACCCTCAGAGGGCCGCTTGTACAGTAACGGTGAATAATATATTAATATAAATGTACAGTATAAGGATTTGCCTCATAATATTACATACTATCCTATGCATTTTATTATATATTTTTTTTACATACACTTAAAAAAATCTTTACATTTTACTGTAAAAAAAAAACGGTTAGCTCAGTCATCAGAAGTGTATAGTTTTTTGTTTTTTTTTACAACATATTATTGTATATGGAACAGAAAAAAAGGGTACCACTGTTTTTTTACAGTAAAATTCTGGCAACTGAGCTGCCGATCTACAGTTGCTGTTTTTATACTGAAATACTGTAAATGTAAAAAGAGTATCAACGTATATTTTAGAGTGAATATATTAGCAGCTCAGTCATTTATAATTTGAACGCATTTTATTTCCAGGCTTTCACGGGCCAAATCAAATGAAATGGCGGGCCCCAAGGCTGTGGTTTGACACATGTGGAATATGTGGATTTTATGTGAATCTGTGTGTAGGACCGGCGAGATTCCGTCGTTGCCAAAAAAATCGACTGGATTCTGTACCCATCCCTACTCATGATTTATTTCAATTCCGATTCTTGGGGGGACGATTCAATTCAGAATCAATTCTCAATTCATCATAATTCTGAATCCAAACAGATTCTCTCAAAATATTATTTGGTATACAAAAGCTCCTCTTTTGGCTGGCGTACGATGACTACACACAATATAAACAAAGTAGCAGAATGCTTTAATAAGTACTTTGTAAATATTGGAACCAATCTAGAGCAAATCATTCCAAAAACTGGGTCAGTTAAGGATGTAAATGACACAATAGATAGAAACCCCAACTCCTTGTTCCTCAAAAACGTGACAAAAGAAGAAATAATCAAAATTTGGAAGAAATGTAAAACTCAGACCTCAACTGACTGCCACGAAATAGATATGAAAGTGATAAAAAGAGTTCTCGAAGGAATTTGAGAACCTTTAACGGGTAGGACTAAATACGCTTTGCTTCTTCTTACTCCTTTTCGGACATGATGTAAAGAGAAATTATATGAAATTATGTGTGATGTATTATACTGTAAGTGTGTTCATGTTCAAAATAAACTAAACTCAATCGATAAATCACCATCTTTCAGTGCAGAGTCCGATGCTATGAGCCAACCAACGTTACGCAAAAACCACGTTATGCATAAATCATATTGCCTACTACCATGCCTACTAAAATCATGACATGTACTGCATTATATTGTGCCAAGCAAATACCACCCCATATGTGTTTGATGCACATACAGTACCAGAAACCGCAATTAGCCGTGCTACTGTTAGAACCCATTTCCTCAGCGTATCAGCATATTGAGAACGAAATAGGCACTGACCCTACCCATATCCACATAGGTTTTATTTGTCCGACATATACTGCATTTGCCATTAGCCTATATGTCCATATGTCATTGACCAGACTAGCATGACAAGCATTCGTTGCGTGAACATACTAGCTTTGTTGACAAGGTCATAGACCAGAGCTGGGCAAATATTTTGACTCAGGGGGCAGATTAAGAGAAAAAAATGTGTCTGGGGGGCCAATGTCTATGTGTGTATAAAAGATACACACATTTAGCTGTACAAATCTGCTGTACAGTGTGTGTGTTTGGGTCCCTTTTTTTCAGGAACACTAATACCAAAAGTCACAATGTCCGATAGAGTTCTAAAAACATTACGACAGACCACCTTAAAAAACGGAATGGAATTTTACTCTTTTTTTACTGAATGGCACACCCAAAATGTACATTAAAATAAAGAAAGTGGGATTTCCAATATTAACTATGAACAATAAAACACTGAATAGTAACAACATATGGACGTCGCTCTTGTTTTACTTCTCAGACCAAGCAAAACACAACGAAAATGTAACAACCAGCAAAATATGAATGCAAAGTGTAATAAACACCTACAATATGGTTTTTACACGTAAAAATATTTTTCCGCATCTGTTTCGGACACATGCATTTTGGGCTGGCTGCTCTGAAAACAAATCGCGCCCACTCTGCTTTGTTCCTCGTCTGAGCTGCTGTGACGTAGATTACCGTCATAACTCGAAAGCGCAGATTTCAACCATTGAAATACTTTCTATAGTTCAAGACTTACGGTCATTTAAAAACAGCACTGCACATATAATGGTGGCAACAGTTTTGATGTTAAAAGGTCTAAAAAAAATTATTTACAACATTCGGCGGGCCGGATTGAAAATCTTAAAATGTGGCCCGCAGACCGTATTTTGCCCAGGTCTGTCATAGACTGTATTTGACAATATAGTTTACATACGAAATGTCAATTTCCATTTATTAAAAGTAATAAGAAAACGTAAATGCCTGACTTACCTAACAAGGAGGAGATGAGGAAGTTTGGCGTCAGATGAACAAATCTTCTCCGTCTCCAATGGTCTCCATCTTTCAAAGTTATCCCGATACAAATCCTCATTTTGTTCCTGGCTTTGTCATGAATAAGTAAAGAATCGTAACGACGCCTTTTAGATTTATTAAGGTCTGACAAGTTTAGTAACTTTACCAGTGGCAGTAGTTAGACGAAGATGGCTGTGCGTAACGTGACAAACTCACAGACTTTTTGATTGGTCAAACGGTGGAGGACGGGACATTGAAATGAAAACAATAACAATATATCGGGGCTGTAAATCTAATTTTTACATGAGCATATCACGGCTGAACTAATGTTATCAGTTAGAGAGAGAGAGACAGACATCCTTTTATTGTCATTCAAATTTGAACTTTACAGTACAGATAAGAACAACATTTCGTTGCATTAGCTAGTTGTAGTGCAGGATAAAAGAACAATAAGGTGCAGGTATAAATAAATAGATTACTGTACAGATAAATATATTGAATTTTTGCATAGGCATCCACGTTTATGGATGTGTGTTATATTGTCTTTATATTCCAGCGAGTTAATCCGTTTTTGGGCGGAATTGAGGGGATTATTATGATGCGTTCAAGAGTCTTATGGTCTGAGGGAAGAAGCAGTTATGGAGGCTGTGGCACCTCTTTCTAGAGTCCAGCAGTGAAAACAGTCCTTGGTGGGGGTGAGAGGAGTCTCTACTGATGTTCTGAGCCCTGGTCAGGCAGTGTAAAACTACAAACCCTGTTTCCATATGAGTTGGGAAATTGTGATAGATGTAAATATAAACGGAATACAATGATTTGCAAATAATTTTCAACCCATATTCAGTTGAATATGCTAAAAAGACAACATATTTGATGTTCAAACTGATAAACATTTTTTTTTTTTGCAAATAATCATTAACTTTAGAATGTGATGCCAGCAACACGTGACAAAGAAGTTGGGAAAGGTGGCAATAAATGCTGATAAAGTTGAGGAATGCTCATCAAACACTTATTTGGAACATCCCACAGGTGTAGGGATGTCCCGATCCGATATTTGGATCGGATCGGCTGCCGATATTTGCCAAAAATTGCGTATCGGCAAGGCATGGGAAAATGCCGATCCAGATCCAGTTTAAAAAAAAACTCCGGTCCGTGTTTTCCAACGCACCTATTTAAATAATACATTCCATTTTTCTGCTGCTCCGTAATTTCCGTTCCGCATTTTCCAGCACACCTTCAACACATCCACAATTCTCACGCAGTTGCCTTTAGCTGCTGACATTACACGACAGGCTCTTCTCACTCTTTCCTGTGTCTCCCTCTCACTGACAGCGAGCGCACCTTCTTACACACGTCACATACTGTCACGACATACGTCAGATACTGTCACGTCATACGTCACATACGTCCTCTCCCAGCAGAGAGCGAGGTAGCGGCATGGCTAACGTTAGCTGTGATGCTAGCTCAGCCGCTAAGGTGCGCGCCTGCTCAAGCGTCCTCTGCGCACGGCAAATCTATGCCACGCACAAAATCAAATAAAAAAAATAAGCGCATAACAATTTTCGACACACGGACACGACAGAGACAACAGTTTTCGTCATCATTGTTCAAATATTGTGACGTCTGTCGAGACGCTTATCTCCATTCGGTGCCACACGTCCAGACTCCACACCATCAAAATGGCAAAAATGTCCACATCAACACCGTATGAAAAAATTAGTGATTTTTTTAGTTGAATTTGAATTGAATTGAATTATTATTATTTTTTTTTTAGTTGTGATTTCCTTCTCTGCATGAAATTTTAAAAGTAGCATATATTAATGCAGTATGAAGAAGAATGTTTTAATGTAGACATGCAAGCCTTGAAAGAACATTTTGAAAATCAAGACTACAATTCCTGCAAATGGGTGCATTTCTACCCTATATTTTAACTTTAGATTTATTCTCATATCAAACTCTTTTGGCTGTCTTTTTGACATCAGGTGCCCCCTCCACACCCTGGATTATAAATAATGTAAATAATTCAATGTGATTATCTTGTGTGATGACTGTATTATGATGATAGTACATATCTGATAGTATATATCTGTATCATGAATCAATTTAAGTGGACAAGTTGAACAACTTATTCGGGTGTTAGTTACCATTTAGTGGTCAATTGTACGGAATATGTACTTCACTGTGCAACCTACTAATAAAAGTCTCAATCAATCAATCAAAACACATAGAATCATCATACTGCTGTGATTATATGCATCAAGTGTTCATTCAAGGCTAAGGCAAAATATCGAGATATATTTTGTGTATCGCAATATGGCCTTAAAATATTAAAAAAAGGTCATATCGCCCAGCCCTAGTTCAATGATGCCATTTCTGTTTGTCATGTATAATTTTGTCTATTTTGTGTTTATCCTTGAATAAACAGGTCAGTTTCTTGTTACCAACCATTGTGTATTATTCAAACTCCCCTAATTCAGCTGGCTAGTTGTTAGCAAGAGTACTAAAACCCTTTTCAACATGATTCTGACAACTAAGTAGGCTAAATAACTTTAAACTTTAATACATGCTCGGATAGGCCAGTATCGGTCAGTATCGGTATCGGTCAGTATCGGTATCGGATCGAAAATGCAAAAACAATATCGGTATCGGATCGGAAGTGCAAAAACCTGGATCGGGACATCCCTTCACAGGTGTGCAGGCTAATTGGGAACAGGTGGGTGCCATGATTGGGTACAAAAACAGCTTCCCAAAAAATTCTCAGTCTTTCACAAGAAAGGATGGGGCGAGGTACACCCTTTTGTCCACAACTGCGTGAGCAAATAGTCAAACAGTTCAAGAACAACGTTTCTCAAAGTGCAATTGCAAGAAATTTAGGGATTTCAACATCTACGGTCCATAATATCATCAAAAGGTTCAGAGAATCTGGAGAAATCACTCCACGTAAGCGGCATGGCCAGAAACCAACATTGAATG
The DNA here is from genome assembly GCF_033978685.3 of Nerophis lumbriciformis. Classification (NCBI taxonomy): domain Eukaryota; kingdom Metazoa; phylum Chordata; class Actinopteri; order Syngnathiformes; family Syngnathidae; genus Nerophis; species Nerophis lumbriciformis. Next base: position 25,428,929 of record NC_084563.2, on the reverse strand, counting down.
ACCGTGACCTTCGATCCCTCAGACGGCACTGTATCAAAAACCGACATCAATCTCTAAAGGATATCAACACATGGGCTCAGGAACACTTCAGAAAACCACTGGACCAAAGGGGAAGTGAACCATCCAGACTGTTATCGACGCAAAGTTCAAAAGTCAGCATCTGTGATGGTATGGGGGTGCATTAGTTCCCAAGGCATGGGTAACTTACACATCTGTGAAGGCACCATTAATACTGAAAGGTACATACAGGTTTTGTAACAACATATGCTGCCATCTAAGCGCCGTCTTTTTCATGGACGCCCCTGCTTATTTCAGCAAGACAATGCCAAGCCACATTCAGCACGTGTTACAACAGCGTGGCTTCGTAAAAAAAAAGAGTGCGGGTACTTTCCTGGCCTGCCTACAGACCAGACCTGTCTCCTATCGAAAATGTGTGGCACATTATGAAGCGTAAAATACGACAGCGGAGACCCCCGGACTGTTGAACGACTGAAGCTCTACATAAAACAAGAATAGGAAACAATTCCACTTTCAAAGCTTCAACAATTAGTTTCCTCAGTTCCCAATCGTTTATTGAGTGTTGTTAAAAGAAAAGGTGATGTGTAATAATAGATGAGGAAATGACCTTTAAATATCATAAAAAACATACAACAAGGTAGCAAGAAATATTTCAGTAATGAGTAAAGCAAAATATGTTGTAGAGCAAAAACCACTCAATATTTTCTACTGCTCGCTAGTGTTACCATATCTGAATTATTGTGTAGAAATATGGGGGGAAAAAAAAAAAAAAGTATGCTTCATTCACTAACAGTATTACAAAAAAGATCAATTATAATAATACATAATGTTGAATATAGAGAACATAGAAACCCTTTAACTATTAAATCAAGATTATTGAAATTCAATGATTTGGTGCTTTTGCAAACAGCTAAAATTATGTACAAAGCAAACTATAACCTGCTACCCAAGAATGTACAACAATTATTCTATATAACCTTAGAGGAAAATGTAACTTAAAACATTTGTATGCAGGTACAACACTTAGAATCTTTAGTATATCAGTATGTGGAATTAAATTATGGAATGGATTAAGCATTTTTTTTCAAACAATGTACTATTATGATTCACTTTAAGAAACTGTTCAAACTACAAGCGTTTACAAAGTACAAGGGAGAATTAGGACAAACGTATTGAACATACTAAAAATTATATAGTGATCACCTCAAAATGTGAATTATAAATTCCTAACTATGTAAATAACTGTTGTATTCAGAATAAATGTATGTATATTATGTACAAATGAAGAAAAAGGAGTGAAAATGTGTTAGTATTGGAATTGCTATGAGGTAGAAAAGGGGTAGGATCGATATTTAAAATCGGTCCGCCTACATTCAAAAGCTCTACCTTAACGGTTAGCATATCCATCTATGATGTGTCGTGTAGCATATTCAGCTAGTCCTCGTCTTCCAGTGACAATACTTGTATGAACTGTAGTATATTTTCCACCATTGAGGCGAGGATTGCTAGCGAGAATGCTATATTTCGTAAATACACTTTTGTTCGCTTGTAGCCGTCAAATTAGCAACACGCAGCTAAAATGTGTCTTCAACATACATTATCATGATATGACGATACTCTTAAAAGCTCTATTGCGGGCCAAATTTATCCAATTTATATTGTATATTGTCTATATCGCACAACCCTGATAACTACCTTTTGACTTTAATAGTCACAGACCTATTTAATGTGCAGTATTGCCCATGCCCAGTTATGTCGTTTTGTGTACAGATATGACATTCACGAACAAATCGAGTCTTTTGAACAGTTGTTTTGCAGTTGTAAGCAGTTGTTTTAATGCATATGCAAAAACAATAACAAATCACCCGACTAAGAACAGACTAAAATAGGAAACTTTGTAAAAATATTTGTATTTGTATTTTTAAGTGTTTTTGTTTATCTTAATGAATTAGTTCTTTTTTTTAGATTTAGATTCACTTTTTTGGTTCACTGTTTGGATGTAGGTTAAGCCTACACACACTAGGTAGGGTAGTCCAATTTTGTTTAAATTTTTTATTATGTCCTACTTTTTTTATTCAAATTTTATTAACAGTTTTATATACATATACATTGTATTATTACTTGTTATTTGTGTATTGTTATATATATTATTAAATGTTACAAAGTTATTTAGGGTAGAGCAAATTCAAAACAGTGACATTACTGTCAAAGTTTTTTGAAAATGATTAAAAAAAACTTGAATGATCTAATGAGTTGAAATGGTTGGGGTTGGAATTTTTCAAATAGGTTCAGAAATGTTGAAGTGTAACTAGTTGAATTGAGAAATGTTATTAGAATTTCGGGAAACCGGGAATTTTTCTAGTTCAAAAACAACTTCCTTTTTTGTCCTGATTAAGAGGAATGTTTTGACGGTGGAACAGTTGAAATGCGTTGAAAAATGTGGAAGGAGTAGTCGCCAGAAAAAAGGGTGAAAAGGCTTTGACTAACCCGGAATTCTGGAAAATCCTGGAATTTTTTGGAACTTGAAAAAAGATCGTTTGAATTTCCAGGATGGTAGAATGTGTAGGAAGGTGGAATGATTTGAATCGGTTGAAAAATGTGGAAATGGTGGAAGTTTGAAAAATGTCCCGGAAAACCTGTAATTCTGGGAAATCTGGGAATGTTTGGAATTTGTCAAGGGAAATCCCGCGATTCCCGAAAAGGAATGAAAAGGGTGAAAAATGTGGAAGGGAGAGCGTGCCAAAATCTGGAGAAGAAAAAGCATTGGAGCATTCACACAATAATAAATAGATACATTTTAGTGTAGAAAACCACATGTGTGAATGCTTTGGAGCATTCACACAATAATAACGAGACATTCTTTTGAACGGCTCTTTTAAAGGAAAGGAGCCATCTCTAGTTTTAAGTAAATAACAAAATGTGTTCGTCCTCACCACTAAGGGGCGCTGTGGGCAAACAGTATTACATCAGATGTTTTTTTAAGTAATGTAGAAGAAGTGTAAATTAACGCTAAGTAAGCTAATGTTTAAGGAGTCATTTAAGAGAACTTGTTTGCCCGGTGTCGGATAAAGACTGCAAAAAAAGAGTGGATTATGTAACACCAAGAATATTTTCTAACTAACTGTTGTGACCCACCGTGTAAGAAGGCCACCTTCCTGCTCACGGCCGGCAAAGTCCTGTTAACTCCGAGCACTCGGTCCAAATGGAAGGCGAACACCTCCACCGAGTCCACCGGGTCGTGGACGAGCCCGCACGGTCCTCCGCACAGGTGAGTGCTGTTCTGCGGCTCCTCCTCCAAAATCAGCAGCGGCCCGGAGGAGGCTCGCGCGTGGACGCGCACGACTCTGGCACTGGCGAGAGCGCGCATGGTGGCCACGTCGCGCGCACTGAGCCACGGTGGCGCGGTCTTGCTATAAATCCGGATCGGACTCACAGGAGGGTCCGTTCCTTCCGCTCTCCACTCCGGCGGGTTCGAGCTCCGTCGCGTGTAAGTCCGTTTGCCGTTTATGGACTCTTGATGTTCGCGTGTGATTCTTCTCGCTTTGCTCCTCAGTTTGGGTCGGATTGTGCCGCGAATGTTGGCCGGTTTGAGGCGCTTGGATTTCAGAGTGATGTACACCACGTTGGGGCGGGTCGGAACCGACACGTCCTCATTTGGCAAAACACTCACCCGCACTTTTCCTCCAGTCCGGCTCATCAGACCAAAGTCCACTTTACACCGAAAACATAAATAAACAACATATATGAGTGCGAGCAGTAAAGTCATTTTTGGAAGGGAGAACCTCCGGAACCAGAACCGTGACAGGCAGTGGAAGTGGCGCTTTAGACCCATTTATGTTCTGGTCATGGTGGATGAGCTCCAAACTGAGGCTGGTTTTGGATGGGAGTCATGGGACTATTTCTTTTGACAGGATGCAACTGCGCCCTGGAAAAACTTGCTACTGACCCACATGGACCTGCCAGAACTTTATCCCCTCCCAGCTTCCCTGTTGGTACCAGGAACATGACATGTGGACACTACTGTGCAAACGGCTCTAGTTTTAGCAAAGCTGTTTATATACTAGCGTGTAAGAGAAGTGGTGTCCAAAGTGCGGCACCAGCCCCATTTATGGCCCACAGCTAGTTTCTTACTGGCCCTCGACAATATTACAAAATTAAATATAACACTAACGACGTTTTGCTTTATCACCTGTAACACAACAGTTGTACAGTGCAATGCTGCGTATGAAAGCAAAATACCAGGTGTATTTATATACACCTGGTACCAGGCTTATATTTCCATAACACTGCAATTTTATTCGTCATATTGAGACTTTTTCCATGTCCAATTTTTTTTTTTTAAACAATAAACTATTCTATTATGCTATTGAGCAATGTATTCGCTTGTCATTATCACCTTATCTTAGACCTGGGCAAAATACGGCCCGCGGGCTGCATGCATTAAGATTTTCACGTTCTACACAATTCTTTTAGACCTTTAACATCAAAACTGTCGCCGCCATTTTGATGTGCAGTGCTGTTTTTAAATGACGTTAAGTCTTGAACTATAGAAAGTATTTCAATGGTTGAAATCTGCGCTTTTGAGTGTTATGCAAGTTATAACGGTTATCTACGTCACAGCAGCTCAGACAAGGAACAAAGCAGAGTGGGCGGGGTTTGTTTTCAGAGCAGCCAGGCCCAAACGCCTGTGTCCGAAAAAGATGCGGAAGCAGATTTTTACGTGATAATATATCATATTGTAGGTGTTTATTACACTTTGCATTCATATTTTGCTGTTTTTTACATTTTTGTTGTGTTTTGCTTGGTCTGAAAAGTACAAGAAGAGCGACATACATATATTGTTAATATTCAGTGTTTTATTGTTCATAGTTAATATTGTAAATCCCACTTTCTTTATTTTAATGTACATTTTAGGTGTCCCATTAAGTAAAAAAACGGTAACATTCCATTCCGGTTTTTGAGGTGGTTTAATTTTAGTGTTCCTGATAAAAGGGACCCAAACACATACGGTACAGCAGATTTTTACAGCTAAATGTGTATACATAATTTATACACACATACATGTTGGCCCTCCAGACACTTTTTTCCCTCTCAATCTGGCCCCCGAGTCAAAATATTTGCCCAGTTCTGCCTTATATCGTAAGATCAAGACTTTCATTTTTTACACATTGTTGGGAGGCTACTTCTTAAGTGACTTTTTCTCATACGATCAGGAGTTTTTCTTTCTTTCTGCTACTAAGACTTCATTCTTCAAATTTTATTTCATGTCCAATTTTAGTTTAAAAACAATTGTGAAATATTTTCACATAGTATTAGGCAATTTTATTTGCATATCATTGTGACATTTTCGTGAAATATATATTTTTTCTCATAAGATCATAATTTTGTTTACATATTGATACTAATAACTTTTTCCTCTTAACATCATGACTTTATTGAAACAATGAAACAGTTACATTTTCTTAAAAATATTTTTTTTCTTATAAGATTGTGATTTTTTTTTTACATACTGTTGATACTTGACTTGAAGATGATCTGTAAAACATAATCTATGCAACATTTTGAAAAGAACCACCATTACATGTTATGTAGACCACAAGGAAGTGTTTTACATTTAAAAAAAAAACAAACAAACATAATATGACTCCTTTAATGTGCCCTATAATCCGGTGCGCCTTTTATATGAAAAACGATTGAAAATAGATTAATTCATCGGCAGTGCGCCTTATAATCCGGTGTGCCCTAGGGTCCGGAAAATACGGTATTTGAAGAGTTTTTAGTGTTTGCCAATGTCCACTTCAGTCTAAGAGGAAGCTACTACTTATGAAACTTCCGGAGTGTGGATATGGTTCTATGTTTTTATTGAGAAAATAAATACTTAAATAAATGGTACATTATATTTTTTTAAAAAGGTAATTTGTTTTACAGTGGTAAGACATAGTGTAAATTAAGTCCTTCCAGACACCCAAAAAAACCCACAAAACCCACTCTTCCCACTGCGTGGCGCAGTGGAAGAGTGGCCGTGCGCAACCCGAGCGTCCCTGGTTCAATCCCCACCTAGTACCAACCTCGTCATGTCCGTTGTGTCCTGAGCAAAACACTTCACCCTTGCTCCTGATGGGTGCTGGTTAGCGCCTTGCATGACAGCTCCCTCCATCAGTGTGTGAATGTGTGTGTGAATGGGTAAATGTGGAAGTAGTGTCAAAGCGCTTTGAGTACCTTGAAGGTAGAAAAGCGCTATACAAGTACAACCCATTTTTTTTATATACAAATCCCAAAACCAGTGAAGTTGGCACGTTGTGTAAATGGTAAATAAAAACAGAATACAATGATTTGCAAATCCTGTTCAACCTATATTCAATTGAATTGACTGCAAAGACAAGATACTTAACATTCCAACTGGAAAACTTTATTTTTTGCAAATATTAGCTCTTTTGGAATTTGATGCCTGTAACATGTTTAAAAAAAGCTGGCACAAGTGGCGAAAAAGACTGAGAAAGTTGAGGAATGCTCATCAAACACTTATTTGGAACATCTCACAGGTGAACAGGCTAATTGGGAACAGGTGGGTGCCATGATTGGGTATAAAAGTAGCTTCCATGATATGCATTCACAAACAAGAATGGCGATGTGAACAAATGCTTGAGCAAATGGTTTCAGAACAACATTTCTCAACGAGTTATTGCAAGGAATTTAGGGATTTCACCATCTACGGTCCGTAATATCATCAAAAGGTTCAGAGAATCTGGAGAAATCACTGCACGTAAGCGATGGTATTATGGAACTTCAATCCCTCAGGCGGTACTGCCTCAAAAAGCGACATCAGTGTGTAAAGGATATCACCACATGGGCTCAGGAACACTTCAGAAAAACACTGTCAGTAACAACAGTTTGTCGCTTCATCTGTAAGTGCAAGTTAAAACTCTACTATGCAAAGCGAAAACCATATGCAAAGCAAAGCGAAAACCTCGGGCCCGGCTTTGCTGGGCCCGAGCTCATCTAAGATGGACTGATGCAAAGTGGAAAAGTGTTCTGTGGTCTGACGAATCCACATTTCAAATTTTTGGGGGAAACTGGACGTCGTGTCCTCCGGACCAAAGAGGAAGAAAACCATCCGGATTGTTATAGGCGCAAAGTTCAAAAGCCAGAATATGTGACGTTGTGGAGGTGTATTAGTGCCCAAGGCATGGGTAACTTACACATCTGTGAAGGCGCCATTAATACTGAAAGGTACATACAGGTTTTGGAGCAACATATGTTGCCATCCAAGCAACGTTACCATGGCCGCCCCTGCTTATTTCAGCAAGACAATGCCAAGCCACATGTTACAATAGCATGGCTTCATAGTAAACGAGTGCGGGTACTAGACTGGCCTGCCTGTAGTCCAGACCTGTCTCCCATTGAAAATGTGTGGCGCAATAAGCCTAAAATACCAAAACGGAGACTCTGGACTGTTGAACAACTTAAGCTGTACATCAAGCAAGAATAGGAAATAATTCTACCTGAAAAGTTTCAAAAATTGGTCTCCTCAGTTCCCAAACGTTTACTGAGTGTTGTTAAAAGGAAAGGCCATGTAACACAGTGGTAAAAATACCCGTGTGCCAACTTTTTTGCAATGTGTTGCTGCCAATAAATTATAAGTTAATGATTATTTGCAAACAAAATTAAGTTACTCAGTTTGAACATTAAATATATTGTCTTTGCAGTGTATTCAATTGAATATAAGTTGAAAATCAATTGTATTCTGATTTTATTTACGAATTACACAAAGTGCCAACTTCAGTGCATTTGGGGTTTGACTTTCCAGATGCACTATAAAAACAATGGGAAACAAATATCTGTAAAACCAAATCATATGAAAAGTACCACTGTTGACAGTATTCTTTCTTTTAAAAAAAAAAAATCATAATCGAAATTATTTTGACATAATTATTCTACACACATTTAAACGAAAGATGACTTAGTTTGTCCCCATTTTTTAAAATGTTCAATTTGTTGACTTGTGAATGATACACACGATTATAGTGAAACAGGGTGCAGATAAAGGGAGGAATTCATGAACATGATGTAGGAAACTAATAGATCCCACAGTGACACACTGACAAGAAAGCTTTGTGTTTTAAAAGAAAATGCAGAATATAAAAGTCTAATGCCTGAAGGCAGATAAGTTTAGCTTCCCGCCTCTAACGATCTTATTATTTTGAAAGGAAATATTTTCTTAGAAGAATAAATATTTTAAATAAATATTTTTTTAAATATTTTCTCTCCTCCTCCACATGTTCCGTTTCTGCTTCCTCAATGGTGCTCTCATCCTGTGCTACATATATTGCTCAGCAATTCCCTTTTTTTGTCCGGCTGCACACATCTGGCATGTATGTTCGTCTCTGAGCTTCATCAAAACACTTTCAGTTCTTATCTGTGAGGACAGAAAGTTTATTTTCTTCATTTGAAGGCACACGCCTCGCTGAGCACAGTGCATTATTTTCTACTAGCTTTTGAATTGCCTCCATTGAAGATGAGTAAAGAACCTGCAATAACAGGAGCTTTGCGATATCCACAGCTTGCACACATCAAAAATGTGGCCATGTACCAGCTGAGCCTCGGGGCTTCCCTGGATTATAGCTGCTAGTGTTTTTATATGAAGCATCAACCTCGAAGGGTGGGGTATGGATGGAAAATTACAGTACAGTACTGTGTCTTTTAAAAAGACTTAATGGGACACCAGCATTTGTGCCTACAAGCCCATTTTTTGCAGTCAATCCATTTTTCCTGGTCAGGTCACTTTGTTGCTAGGTAGAATTTGTAGGGCAGTGGTGTCCAAATGTTTGGCCTCCAAGGTCCAAAGTGAAAATGTGCCAATGTACATCTGTAAATGCAAGTTAAAACTCTACAATGCAAAGCCAAAGCCATTTATCAACAACACCCAGAAATGCCGCCGGTTTCGCTGGGCCCAAGCTCATCTAAGATGGACTAATGCAAAGTGGAAAAGTGTTCTGTGGTCTGATGAGTCCACATTTCAAATTGTTTTTGGAAACTGTGAACGTCGTGTCCTCCATAACAAAGAGGGAAAGAACCATCCAGATTGTTATAGGTGCAAAGTTCAAAAGTCAGCATCTGTGATAGTATGGAGTGTATTAGTGCCCAAGACATGGGTAACTTACACATCTGTGAAGGCACCATTAATGCTGAAAGGTACGTACAGGTTTTGGAGCAATTTGTGTAGCCTTCTTATTTCAGCAAGATAATGCCAAGCAACGTGTAACAACAGCGTGGCTTCATAGTAAAAGAGTGCGGGTACTAGACTGGCCTGCGT